>NC_090768.1:19976606-20029106 GCF_036898095.1 Palaemon carinicauda
AACAAAATTAGAAATTGATGATACTTACATTTAGCACTTTCCATCCCACTCTGTCAAGTCATACTTCAACTATATATAATTACTATGCCAAGTTGATTCTTTTTTGTCGCAGGTGATTAGCAGAATGTACATATCCTTTTAGTAGTAGAACATAATCAAAATCTGCAAAAATAAATGTTAACAATATTAGTCATTTAAAATATGCCGGTAATTCACACACACACACAAAATAATAATACATATCAGATTATCATTGATATTATCATTACTTGCTAAGCTATAACCCTAGTTGGAAAAGCAGGATGCTATAAGCACAGGGGCTCCAACAGAGAAAATAGCCCAGTGAGGAAAGGAAACAAGAACAAAGTAGATTTTTAAGAAGAGTAACAACATTATAAACTATATAAACTATAAAAACTTTAACAAAACAGGAGAAAGAAAAACAAGGCAGAACAGCGTACCCGAGTGTACCCTCAAGCAAGAGAACTCTAACCCAAGACAGTGGAAGACCATGGCACTACCCAAGACTAGAGAACAATGCTTTGATTTTGGGGTGTCCTTCTCCTACAAGAGCAGCTGACCATAGCTCAAGAGTATCTTCTACCTTTAACAAGAGGAGAGTGGCCACTGAACAATAACAGTACAGTAGTTAACCCCTTGTGTGAAGAGGAATTGTTTGCCACACATTAATGGTATCAATGCTTGGAATAACATTATAACGTATCAAAGTGAGTTCCAGGCCTTCTTAATCCCAGGCATTTTCTTTTATTCATATAATGGTGATCCTCGACGCTTATATAATTTATTCGCATTTCCACTAGATATGACTGTTCAAAGGTTTAATTGTAACTAATTACTGGCAGAGACAAGGAACAATACAATGTCCTCAAGACCGACAATACAAACAACAAGTGTCCTAGCACCCTCTCCAACAATGCTATGAACATGGACAGCCTGGTAATGGCTACTGATCCCTCAACTGGTAGAAATATAGGGTCCCCCAAACCCCTCATCCCCAGTTCATAAGGACAGTGAGGTTGCGGACACTATTATAGGGCTTGAGCGGAGATTGAACTCCCAACTTAAGCAAAGAGAGTCAGGGGTATTTTCAATAAGCTACCACAACAGAATACAGCAGAATTAGCAACCTGGAATATTTGTCTGCATATGAAATGTGGCTATTTCTGCATGTTGACGCAAGGCCCGTTATCTCGGATATTTTCTAAAGCCAAAGCTCTAAATGTAAATAACGCCCTATCAAAACTAAAGGCCTCATGCAAGTCTATTCGTTACTACACTTTTCGATCAAGGGATGAAAACGACAATAAATTATGATTTTTTTAAGACCTATCAAAAACCATAAATGATCTATAACTATACTGAATTAAACATCGATTTAGTTGGTCGTACTTTGTAAGCACCGTCCTGTTTAATAATGATAATTATTCTATATAGTACACTCATACAGTTCCAGCTTTATGCACACATCAATTAATTTTGTTAACCCTATCTACCGAAGCCAAATCCTCAAATTATTTTGTTAAAAGAAATTCTATTTTATCGCAACAGAATTCCCATTTTTATAATTGAGAAAATGCAGCAAGGAAAGAGGCGAAAGAATCCCTGGTGAAACCAAATTATGAAGCTAATTGAAGAACTTACGTGAAAACAGATAAGCTGAACCTCTAATGCAAGTAGGTTCGTTTACTCCAAATAGTTATTAAAAATGTGTATCTTGACTGAAATGTTTATTCATGATTAAAAATAAAATGAATTCAACTTAGAATGAAATAAATTGAGAAAATAACCATAAAGTTCATCGACCAAAAGGTACTCAATACATTGATAAAAAGTCCAAAATTAGATGAAATCAAGACGACACTACTATTAGGATTTTTTTCTTTTTTTGAAATATCAACACAAAGAGCAAAAGCATAATCATGATAGAAGGAAGAACATGACTCCTTACCTATCGGCATAGTTCTCAAAGCTAAACAGAACAGCTTCTCTAATTAAAGTTGATGGGTGTTAAATCATCTCCCATGAAGCGAGATCCTCTTAAATAGGGCTCTAATGGGATTAACATTGACTGTTTCCATAACATTTCCTAATTTAGTGGCGCAATTAGCTTTGGTCTTACCTTGTTATGACAGGGTTCTGTGCAGGCAACCTTGAAGCCTAGTTATATATGCTAGACCGCTAGATTGCCAACATTTGATCACATGAAAACAAACCGCAAGTACATACGCTCATATCCTAATATATACAAGAATATCCTACGGTATATGAATTTAAAAGGATATATCTTAAATACTTGTAAATATAAACGTACACATACACACTAATATTTATGTATATATATATATATATATATATATATATATATATATATATATATATATATATATATAGATGTACGTGTGTGTATGAGAGAGAGAGAGAGAGAGAGAGAGAGAGAGAGAGAGAGAGAGAGAGAGAGAGAGAGAGAGAGTGTGTGTGTGTGTGTGTGTGTGTATGTGAATGAAAATTACAAGAATTAAAACAAGATGCACATAAATTACATATCAAACCACAAGGTGATCTAATAATAATATTCAGGTTTCTTTTCCAGTATTATGAATCCAAATATATATATATATATATATATATATATATATATATATATATATATGTACATACATATATATACACACACACACATATATATATATATATATATATATATATATATATATATATATATAGGCATATAGATACATACTTAGATAAATGCATGGAGATATATATATATATATATATATATATATATATATATATAAACAAACATATATATATATATATATATATATATATATGTGTATATATACATAGTTATATATACAGTATATACATACATATATATACACACACACACATATATATACATATATATATATTTATGTCCTAATCCTTGTATGCAAAATATGTATTTCATACGTCAAGGGTAATGACCCTAGAATCATAAAGTGATGTGTTTGACAGTATATTTCCATCACAATTGAGAATTCCACAAAACCTAACAATTCAGCATGTTGTTGCGGCAAGATTGCATCTTGCTTGCGAGGGTTAGTCAGTACCATTTGAGCGATCAGTAGACAAAGTATTCACCTGAGAGTATCAGCTGTACACAGTGTATTCACAAACATTTTTTTAGTAGTGAAAAAACCAAGGTTCTAATGTCTTATTATCCGTTGACATGGAACATATATATATATACATATTAGAATTTGCAACATAAGAAAGGTCAAATTAAATCTGAACAAACACAAAATTAAAAGTAAATGGAGACCAAGCATGAGGAGTAGAAGCAGTATATTCATATTGTATTATCATTTGGGAGGTGCCTAAATGTAAAGGACGACTTTAGAAAGGGAAGGGATGTGTCGCAGAATAGGTGAACCTAGACAGGTAGTAGGATGCGCGTTCAAGATTGAACAGAGGCATAGAGTTTCGATGGAAGGTAAGGTACAAAATGTGGTATTAGCATAATTGGTGAAGTGGTTAATGTAACTAATGAGGTGGATCACTGTTTTAAGATGGTATGGCCATGTACAAATAATTAAAGAGAACAGTGTTCTAAAAAATTGTGTAATTCTGATGCTATGAGGGAGGAGAGGAAATGCTTAGATGAGCCTGTACAAATAAAAAGTTGTGGAAAAGGTACTAAAATTGAAGTCGTAATCTCCAACAAGAATGACAGTTTGTGTAACATGGCGGTAAATGGTAGACTGCAGTGTGTACAGTAGAGTGCAATCTCTATGAATGAGCATCCAGTGTAGGGAAATTCCGTGTGATGTCTCTACAAAATTCAATATACAATTGGAATTTTGTTGTAAACTTTACAGCCTCTTGTCTTCCACCCTAATTGCAACGTACTTAAAGTCAAGCAACTACCAGTAACATATTTTTGGATTATTTTAATGGGGACAAAGTTGATTATATAGGAGTGTCTTCTATACTTGTGAGATCAGTGTTTGTATATATATATATATATATATATATATATATATATATATATATATATATATATATATATATATATATATATATAATCGGGTGGGTGTTTATATAGAATAATTTCAAGTAATGGGCTAAATTCGAATGCAACAGATTGTACAATAGTGAAGAATGGACCACAAGAAAGCCATAAATGATCTAATGCCTGGATTTTCGGTTACAGATATAATGTCTTAAAAAGCAATTATGACAAATATAGGTATCATTATCCATTCAAGATATCTGATTAAGCAAAAACCCACAAGTTAATTATCATCATGTCATCGCTTGATAGATACACAGTAATAATGGGTAATATTGTTGCGAAAATGATATTTTTAACATAATGATATTCAAATAGTGAAGATCGGTTTTCCACCCAGTTTTGAATATTTTGAACGTTTATCAAACAGAAATATAGATTAGGTTCTTACAATATTTCATAACATCTTGACAAATGGTCTCCAGTATTTTTCTACCAATGTGGGTATAATAATATATGTATATATCTAAGTAAACTGAGGGGATTAATAAAGAATATACAAGATCTGACCTCCATCGTTGGTTTTGTCATATGAAATCACTAAGCATTATTCACAGCTAGAAACACTATTAAGGAGACAAGAAAGGAAATTATGTTCATCAATTTTCTCTTGAAATATAGAAGAATATAAAGCTATGACGTTCTATTAACACTTCCTCCAACGAAGCTATTGATTATCCACATTGTATGGTGTGTTTCGTGACGTTAGCCAAAATGAAATGATATGTAACCGAAATTAAGGTAGGATTTTATTTTCTGAAACTATTCTCAGAATTTGTCGCTTATGAGGTACATCTAAACTGCAAACATAAGCGTCAGTAATACTTCCTACATATCTTCACTATTATGTCGAGAGATTTACATACCAGGCAGTAAATGTATGTGGAAGAAAGCTTCTTTGAATTTATAGCCTCTATGGAGCACTTCAGCTTCTTTATAACGGTCACACTGTCACAATTATACAAACCAACAGAATATTTGCAACTCATTAAATGTCCATGCAACCCCTATGTTATGTAGCAAGCATAAGAATATATTCTTTGAAAATGGCGTTTCGTGAATTCTCATTTTGGTCCTTTAGGGAAATAAGTAAATTATACCACACTAACATTGGAGGTCACTTGAAGTCATTTATGTTCCTAAGCAATGAAACTATCAAGAATTAAAAAGGTAAACTAGGAGAACGTCGTGGAGCTAGAGAAATACTTACGTTTGAAATTATATTTCTCTAAGAAAAAAAAAAATTCTGTAATTGAATATCAAAATTACTGTTACTGGGCTCTTTGTGTTGAAACTAATTAATTAACAGTTTTTTTAATTCTACTGTATTCATGCCATTAAAAATCACGGGAATACTGTAAGGCAATAGAAATGATCCCGTATAAATGAACCTTTGATTAATACCTTCAATATCCAAAACTAAAACATTTAGAGTATTTTGTACAGAAATACAGTCATAGGGTGCATGCGAAAATGGAAAACTTATCTTATACGGAAAATGTACTTTCATAAACACAATCCTTTGCCTAACTTGAGTCAACATATAAATATCACTAATCTGCACAAAAACGTAAATATCATGTATCCATCTCTATAATTTATGACAAATTGTTACATGTGCTTGGTCAGTGCTGTTATTTTCCATGGTTCGTTTTTAAAGGTTTCATGACCGGGGCATCAAATAATTTACCTGTGTGTCTGCCATACTAGAGGTAGAAACCACTATAATCTGGTACCTTTGATGATAAAGACATCAGGCTTCATATGCATCTTCTATTAGTATGAAGGAAATTCAATATTTCATGATTTTCCCAGAGACAAGGTCATACTAAATGGCCAAAGGCCAAATACGAATTAAACCTTACCCACATGGCTGTTTTATGCGAGGAAAATGCTTAATTTATTGCTTTCATCATCTACTAATGAAGAAAAACGTTAGAGTGAGGTAGAGGTCACGGCAAACATCTTACCTATATGTCAAACACTGAGTGAGAATTCAATTTTAGCCACAGCTTTTAAACTATTCGAGATAGTCGCTTATATTTCCACTAATGCAGACAGTCTGGGCGATAGGATTAAATCACATGGTCATACTTAGAGATTAATGGTCAAATACAAATATTTTACTTCATAATTTATAACAATACTCACATAAATGAAGGGTGAGAAAACTAAGGTCTGGGTCATGCCCAGTGAAAAGTCAAGTCTAAAAAGAATTTTCAGGACCGGGAAATGGTGATTGAAGAGAAAGTAAATAAAAAGAAATATTAATAAAACAGACATATTAAAATAGCAAGATATACAAATATTGCACAATGTGAAAAGATGATTGTTAGGATTGTCTGTGGCAGTATATGGATGCAAAGGAGAAATCCCACTCTTGTTGGGAATATATGAAAGAAAATGAAAGAAAACTAGATGAGAGAATCAACGAAAAGAAAAACATTATATGTAAAAATCTCATGCAAACCCAGAAAAAGTAAGAATCTACAAGAACAAGATGAGGAGGATACTTGAACAAGCAAGAGGAGGAGAAAGAGGAGAAGAAGAAGACGAAAGGGCAGGACAAGAGGAGGTGGAATAATTTCCAGGAATTGCGTGTTTGATCACATGAACCGTGAAGGGATGGAACGGCTGTTGGAACAGGTTGAGATGGAGTCAGCAATGCGATGCATTTAGTTGCCTGGAAGATATCCACAGGGAGAAAGAAAGGTTATATCCTGATTTATTTTCTGATTGATTCCTGTCATCACAAGATAACTTTCTGCTTTTATAGAACTCTGAAGAAAAAGGTTAAGTATGGATATGTTTCTAATGAAATAATTACCCTCTGAATCTTTAAAATAATATTTCAACTTTATTGTGTGAACGTGTTATGCATCAGTGACAGCGTGTACACACACACACACACACACACACACATATATATATATATATATATATATATATATATATATATATATATATATATATATATATATATAGGGCATATACCAATATGCATATTATTTTTCTAATAATACGCCATTTCCCCTAACAGCAAGGTACCAGGGTAATGACGGCTGAATAGTGGATGAAATTGGCGGACAGAAAACTTCCACAACACCGTTCTGTATTCAGTATTCAACCTCCAGATTCCTGGATATGTAAGCCTTTTATTTCTAAGACCTACTTTATAAAAAGTATTGTTTGGTGTAGCATTCCTCTCCTCTATCCAGTCCTTTATACATAGTTACAAATTGCACATTCTTTTCATTATACCTTAATTCGAGTTTACCACTTGCATAAAGAATCCTTTCACCTACACTAATATTTCTCCTACTACCAGTATCTATCTCCATATTTCTCATAGTTTTGGTATATCTTTACCTTTCATTTTCATTTGCCTTCTACATCCATACTTCACTTCTTTCGTCTCAACAAACAATTCAGCATTCTAACATAGGCTTCCTTGATGATATGTAGCACACATCCCCTTATTTCTTTATTTCTATTACCGTTCCCATTACGTCTCTCATCCTACCACTTTCATAAATATTCAATCGTGAACAAGTATACGAGAATACGGCCTTAATTTTAAAGCATTCCAATGTTCCTGGTTTCCATTTACCATCATAGCCTTATTATAGCTAATTTTACTCTCGATCCTGATGCTTAGGGAACAGAAAACCTGCCATCTTAACCACAGTTGGTCATATTACAAGATATGAAACTGTAAATGAAAATTCTAAGAATGAACAAGAGAGAGAGAGAGAGAGAGAGAGAGAGAGAGAGAGAGAGAGAGAGAGAGAGAGAGAGTGTCTTTCCACCTCCCTCCCCCACAAAAAAAATATAGAATTTCTGTTCCCACGTAATATGTGTAAGAAAAAGATTCCTGGTGGATGGTGGGAGATCACCTAAGAGCAAAAAGCACAACTGGGGCTCAAGAAAAGAGAAGGGAAAGTGATACCTGCAATAGAGCTTCAACAAAGACTCCTTGCAACAGAGAGAAAAGATGATCTCACGAAGAGGTAGGTTCCTTGTCATTGAAAAAAAGTTTTCTTTGATTCAGCCTTTTCGGGATGGAAGGTAAAGAACGAAGACTAAGATGTTAAGCATTGACGTATAAAGCAAAATCGAATCTCAATATTACTGATAATTATTCTGATACTTAACATTATTACGATTATTATCATAGTTCTTTTCCTTATCACCTTGGCAAATAGAATGCTACAAAACTAAGGGAGCTAATAGGGAAAGTTTTCTAGTTCAGAAAAGTAATGGGAATGTGAATCATTATCTATAAAAACAAAATCCCAGAACTAAAACATACTAGGGTGTATAACTACATAGAAAAAAATAAATAAAAGATAAAACTTTAAACGAGTCAACGGGATCATAATAAAATAAATGCATATGAACTTCTGAAGTTTCATCGATTTAATTAAATGATTAGGCAGATAATTCCACAAACTGATAAAAAAGGTGGATTTAAGGTTTTAGCATACTAACAGGAATGAGACTCACGGAGGAAAATGCAACATCCAAATTAGTTATTTACATGCAATTCATAAAAGCCTACGTGACCTCACTGCAAAACATCTAAACTAATCTGTTTTAATTTTTTTCTTCAAAATTATCAATGGTTATCTTTACATAAAAGAATAGAGATCAATCGGGAATCATCATTACCAATGAACATTGAAATTCTGATTAATGTGTCTTCTTAAAACTGTTCACGATAATATATTTCTACTTCATAACTACATTGAAATTTAGTAAACACACTTCATCCTTAAAAAAAAAATCAGTAATAGTACCGAGTATCACAAATGGAAATATGTATTCTTACTATAATACTGAAACTGCATTCACATTTTCGCTGCAACATCGAAGCGTCTGTATGGTAGTAATAACCGTCCTCTTTCCTTTGCATATAATATAATAATTCTCCTTTAAACTAAATAATTGAAATGAAATTGGTTCCGAAAATCTTCATAAAATAACTATATTCATTATCAGTAAACCTGATATTTTAATGGAATTATTATAGGACAGTGATTCTGATACCTGCCAATGTCTACCTCGAAATAACAAATATATTAGAAATCTGGGAGGTAAATGTTACATAATTTTACCTTATTTTGTCCAGTATCTGTAACAAAGTAAAAAATAATGTCTGATGACTATCAAAATTATTTGATCTTATCTCCTATTTAAGAAAACTAAGCATTTGTATAGCATTTCTTTTTTCATAATATTACCAAATTCAACGATAAAAGGTTCTGACTCGACGAGAACCTACAAGTTCAAATACCAAAAACAAACAACATTACTATTTAAAAAATACTTCTACAAACCACAGCTCACAAGTATCTTTTCCCATTTCCTTTCATTTGAAATTTAGATGCGATTACTTTCAATGAATTATAAATACTTAATTTGACTTAAGTAAACTCTCTCTCTCTCTCTCTCTCTCTCTCTCTCTCTCTCTCTCTCTATACACACACACACATATATATATATATATATATGTATATATATATATATATATATATATATCACTAGCACACGTGATTCCAATCAATGTAAATATCACCCACGAATGGCATTTAATACCAAATTCTATCTTGGGAATATCTACCCGGCCAGAAGCTGTTACCATAAAATGAATTTCAAGTGGATATATATTCCCAAGATAGAATTCAGTATTAAATGCCATTCGTAGGTGATATTTACATATATATATACACACACATATATATATATGTATATATATATATATATATATATATATATGTCTTACAGGAGATTAAGCCAGTGAGCTTGCGTTAAATTTTGAAAATTACAGATGCAGAGCGATTGGATAGGGAAACATGAACATGTACTGTATATTGTCAATAGACAACAATTTCTTAAGTAAAATGAGAAAACACGCTACCAAACAATCCTAGAGGTTCCAGTGACATTTTAAAATATCTAAACGACATTTATTTCATAAAAGAACGTCCAAACGACACAAATTTCATAAAACATTGAAATATGTTTATCTGAGAACATATACACTCTATAATATAAATTAAAACGCAGATTATTAGGTATCGACCAAATACATGTACAGCCGAATAATTCTAGAACTTAGGACATTTCAGAACTTTAAAATAACATGTATATTGTATAAACAATGAAGCCCACTGAATATTTTTGGAATTTTTCTTTACCTGTACAGAGAAAAAATAAACAATACAAAGTCTGTATAAGTATCTAGGAAATAAATTTTTCCTATTCCTTTGTAAAAAACTTGATTCAAGTTTCATTTTAAAAGTTATTTACAAAGCTGCTATGCAGTAATCAGGCGTGGGTATGGGCAATAACATCTCAATAATAAAAAAAAAAATTATTAAATAAGTAGAAGTATTACGCAAGTCACGAAAAAAATACTTTGTGACTGTTACAAAAAATACAAGAGAAGGGCACTTCCTGTATTACTAATTAAGCATATTGCTATATTTAAATGTCTCAAGTGTTTGTAATTTGAATTCAATCATAACTGGGATTTGTTTTGATGCATAAGAATGTGCATGTAAGAAAAATCTACAAACAGTTTAAATATATATTTTCATCAAACGTTAACATTTGACAGCGACAATCATGCCTACTCTCACATCAACATTAATTTGGAACTAGGAAAACAACGCATTCCAAAGTTATATTGGTTCCTATTGATCAAAAACCTACATAGAAAAATAGTTAATCATCAGTTTTACATTTCGTATTCAGAGCAATAATTTCAATTGGAGTTGCATTCAAATTGGGCCACGACGTAAGGAAGGAGGGGAGGAACAGCATTGGAAATTCTAATAAGAGAGAGAGAGAGAGAGAGAGAGAGAGAGAGAGAGAGAGAGAGAGAGAGAGAGAGCCGAGTCACCGTAAAAGTCGCATGGAAGAAATGCCTCCTTCAAGGTAAATGGAACCTCCCTTTGGGCCTCAGGAACACGCAGCAGCTCTGCCTAAGTATCCCAGGCGTTATCACCAGGGCTCTTTCCCTGTAACTTAAGTGCTACTGTCTTGCTATTTTAGTATCCCGTAATTGTTCTGTTACCCAGACAGGATAAGGATAATGTCATTTTGTCGTGCTTTCTTCTTCCCATCTATTTGAGACCAGAGAGTTGTGTAGAAGACGAATATTAAACTTGACTCAGTACTACAGATGCAAATGATTGGAATTAATTCAACATTGACTAAGAAAAGCGAAAAAAGGTAAATTCAGATCTTCGACGATAAAACTTGCGAAAAATTAACTGTGTAAGTAAACTACGTCTGTATAAACAAGTCAACGGAAGTTTATGGCTGGCTGAGAAGAACAACACACACATGAAAATAAGGAAAGGAGGGTTTCAGCTTGAAATAGAATGGAGCCAACTGATTTAAGTTTTTAGGATGCCAATAAAGAAGACTGCAATGGTGTGCTTAAACTGTATTTGTTATCAAATTTATATTTTCTTGATGCTATCAATGGAAAATACCTAAATATTTTGTAAAATGACGCAACCCTTCATCGGTATGAAAGAATCTTGAAATCAAATATTTTCATATGAGGCTCATCAGACGAAACTGCGTAAATAAAACTTTTCTATCCCAAATTTACAGAGACATTCTGCCAGTTTCAGACAATAATGCATGAAAATCTTGCAATCAAATTTTGATATACTGAAGAGAAGATACGTTGAAAATGACACAAATCATCTTGCAGAGAACTGATGACGCAAAGAGCGTTGTCAGCTTGTTTGAAATATCACAACCACGATGGTCCGGTTGGCAGCATAAAGTATTATAGTCGATACCTGACTTATGACAAGGAAAAAGCAATGGAATGAATTATCATGAAGAGATATTGCTCTTAGCCTATGTTAATAAGGAGTCTGTATAATGCAGATTGAAATATTAAACCCTAAGATATAGAATTGTATCTCACGATGCTGATACACAAAGATTTTAAAATTCATTGGAATGGCAACCCACAGTCCCTAACAGTTGAGTAACCTCAAGGGATGGTAGTTAGGAAATGGCAAAACTCCGTAGCAATGTATAAGTGAAATGCTAAAAGGTATGTGGAAAATTTTTATGTAAACACGAATATCCATAGATAATTCACCATATTAAACAAAGCCTCCTAAAAGAAAAGAGAAAAAAAAGGTGTGTAAAAATGTATATGTATGTATTTGGTCAAGATCAAATGAATCAAATGAACCGTGGCAACTGAAAAAAATAATCCTATTGAGCGAAAAAAATCTTATATACCGACGACTTTACTATTAACTGATAACCCTGAAACCATAAATCATACCGACTATTCTCAATCACTAAATCAATCCCTCCTTTTTACCGTCAACGAAACATAAAACTTGGAGTTGAATTGAATTCATATATGTGAGAGCTAAATACGATTCCCAACTAAGAATCCGGTACGCGGAATTACTAATTTGCCTAGAGAGAGAGAGAGAGAGAGAGAGAGAGAGAGAGAGAGAGAGAGAGAGAGAGAGAGGGGGGGGTTGCAGTATTCTTGTAGATGAGTGAAAATGCTTTTCTTTCATACATAAATTTAACCAATATCAAAATATACCAGATTTGCTTCCAAATGAAATATTATTTGGTAAATATAAAGTTGATTAATCATACAAATGAAAGAAATCCAACGAGCATCAACGAATGGTATCAATTAGGCACTAATGACATCTTGGGTCCAGAATTCCCAACTCTGGACCAATTCATCAAATATGTCACTACTTCCTTAATTAACGGCAATCGCTCAATCACGTAAAAAATGGCCAGTGCATTTTTGTCCACTTTTCACTAAAACCTGAATCAAAATTATAAAACATCAAAACATTCAACCGATGTTAAGCAAAAGGCTTACAGTTACTTCAGTACATTTTATCTTAAATCGCCTATCTTTATATGATACGCTACAACAGTTTTAAAAATAAGTTTCCAGTAATACACGTAAATAATGTGGTACAATATAAGCCAAACTGCAACAATTTTTTAGCCTTTCCGTCAATAAACAAATGATAGAATAAATAAATGCCGCAAAAGATAATTCTAGAAATTTTTTTCTGTTACCTTCATTCAATGGTTACGTTTATGGAACACCCTGCCGCCCCAAACATATTTATCCATCTTTACAAAGGTAACAATACAGGGAAAATTTGAGGACCGAATATCATCTATATTAGTAAAACAAAGAATTTTTTGTAAAATTTTTATTAATTATTAACTTTAAAAAAAATAATTATTTCACAATTATTGTACTGGAGAGAGAGAGAGAGAGAGAGAGAGAGAGAGAGAGAGAGAGAGAGAGAGAGAGAGAGAGAGAGAGAGATCTGTCTAACCGGGATGCCCTTCATCTTCACAAACAACAGCAACATGTTAAGTAAACATATGTCGAAACCTTATATCAATTAAGCAAACAAAACCTCAATCAATTAACCTTTACTTTTAAAATCCTACAATGAATTCTAATAATTGTATTAACGTCAATACCAATGATAATTTTTGTATCAAATACTTTCATACGTAATTTTTCACCAGCCACAAAAAAGTTCTTACTTTCTCAAAGAATGACCAAATTATGCACGTCATGACGAATTAAATCTATAAATAAGTACAATAAAAAAATGTTGACAATTAAGGCAAAACTCTGCGGGAGCGTGTGAGGTTCACGATTTGGTCTGCTTTGCATGAGAGATGGCGTTCCTGAGGAACCGAAGTAGATCCCGCTGCAAACGATGGAATCGGGAGCTTCATGAAATTCTGTGAAGCCTTTTGAAAAATCATATATGTATTTAAAAATGATCTTAAATTTTCGTATTTCTATTTCAAAGAATCTAAAGTTTTCCTTTATCAATTTTGTTGAATGTTTTCCCAATTTCCAAATACTTTTTTATCAAATTCTCACCACCATAACCTTTATAATAAAGTGTAGTTCCAAAACTCAAATTAGTCCTGAAGAAGGGTGTCGAAGTTTTCCGAAACATGTGTCGACACCAAACAATAAATGGAGAAAAGTAAAGAAATGTATTTCTGCTGCTATCCTGAAAACTTAGTCCTGAAGAAGGGTGTCGAAGTTTTCCGAAACATGTGTCGACACCAAACAATAAATGGAGAAAAGTAAAGAAATGTATTTCTGCTGCTATCCTGAAAACTATCTGCAGGACAATCTGTCCAAAGAGAAGTTATCTTCGATATTTAGACGCTTCTGAGACGTTATCTATTCACTATATACTGTATATTTACATACATACATATATATATATATATATATATATATATATATATATATATATATATATACATATATATATATATATATATATATATATATATATATATATATATATATAATTCTATGATGATGTGCCAAAGTTACTTACCAACGTTGGCACATCATTATAAAAAAAAATACACATAAAACAGTAAACTAATTATATAAGTTCATGTAGTCAGACTCACAAGATCTCTATGCATTCGAATTTTGTCTAAAATCGTAGCTTATTTTTGTTAGTACTATTAACATCGTAATAAAATAAGATATTTCAAGTATCTTAAGTGTTGATGACTTTTTTATCATATCTACACAAAAATTAAAAAGTACATAAAAATTTCATTTTCAAGTATAAACTTATGTACATTATTGAGAAAGTTTGTTTAAAAAAATAGATTTTTTTTCCAATTATTGTATACATGATTAAAAAAATCCAATAACTATATATCCAAATATTAAAAGCATATTGAGCTCAACCTCTACATAAAAAGCACTAATTTAAAATATTGTATTATTAATGTACTACCAAAATACTCGTCATACAAAACCCAGAATAAAAAAACAGTGAATGTAAGAAAAGTCCATCTCGTATAAAGTACCACCCTTACTTCAAGAAAAGTAAAAAATGAAAATAATAAAAAAAATTGATGCTAAACATGGTTGGGACATTTATTTAGCATGTCCAATGAAAAGATTACTAACAACTAAAATGCAGAAAATGCCTAGGTATTTACAGTATGGATACTTTTTCTCATCGAGAGAGAGAGAGAGAGAGAGAGAGAGAGAGAGAGAGAGAGAGAGAGAGAGAGATCTTGATAAAAATCGAAGTATAACACTCACTATATCTTATTTTGTAATGTATTTACTTAAACCATGCTACAAAAAAAAAATACTGAGGGCAATTACCATAAAAAAAAATATGAAGTAGGGCACTCGTAAGGTTTTTCAGACTGAGTACCTATCTCTCTCTCTCTCTCTCTCTCTCTCTCTCTCTCTCTCTCTCTCTCTCTCTCTCTCTCTCTCTCTCTCTCTCTCTTACGCCGGCAGGAATCCACTGCAGTATATTAATAAAAAGCTGTTTAATTTGGTACTTTGGAACAGAGGCACACCGGATATTTAGAGAGATGCACCCATACCAATCATTTTTATAGACGTTTAGGATCTAACAAAGGTTCCTTTGCTGTGGGTAGAGAACACTATATTACACATTGAAGAGAGAGAGAGAGAGAGAGAGAGAGAGAGAGAGAGAGAGAGAGAGAGAGAGAGAGAGAGAGATCAAACTGTAATATATTATCATAAAATTTTCGGTTCATGAATATCATAATGAAATTAGTATTGAACCATTCTCAATAATTCATCTAAACCCTGCGGCGTCCTCAGACTTCAGATATTCAAATTATCTAATACTGAATAATTAAGAGGATTAGCTAACTCGTAAAAATGATTCTTGAAGTAAAAATATAAAGTTCATAAATACCATCCCTCATCTTACATGTATGAACGCAGAAACGTATGTACACTCACATACATACACACACACATATATATGTATATTATGTGTGTGTGCAAATGCTGGTGGTGGTACCCTTTTTGACATACCTTGATAGGATTGTTTCATCCACTACTGAGCGGTTTCCAAAAGAAACATCTGAGAGAGACCGCCAACGCCCTAGTATATAAAGCAACATGTACAGTACCTCAGTTTTCATATATGGTTCTCTAGACTACAGCGATAACAACTAAAGCAAACGGAACATTCTCCTATATTCTGTTTGCAGAAAATTATTGACCTCGCCTGGAATGATCGAGAGCTTCTAGAAAAGGAAAATAAAACGGTCATGGTAATCATGACGAAAACAAAAATTAATACAAAGATCAAGCAAAATCATGTTAAAAGAGATAAACAAGTTACAAAATAACACTGGGTCCCTTGGAAGCGACTGTATGATTTGAGGAATGTGTTTTAATAACGGTTCACTGTCATGGAGCAAGGTAAGCGCAACACATATCTGTAGCAGAATTACACACACAGGTACCCACACCCTTAATCTTTATCTGTTGCATTCAATATATGGTAAGTTATGCAAGCACAGGGCTGATCTGGTGATCCACAACAATGCACACAGACGGTGGTGTTAGGTGCACTAAATCGGAAAATATATATTGCCACGTTCATCATCTACAGATGAACTTGAATGTTATCATTGCCCACGATGAACTGCACTATATATATATATATATATATATATATATATATATATATATATATATATATATATATATATATTCATATATATATACATATTTATGTATATGTGTGTGTGCGTGTGTCGAGGCCCTATAGGTGACAGTATATTTCCATCACAGAGAAGAATTCCACAAAACCTAACAATTCAGCATATTGATAGAGCAACATCGCATCTTACTTGCCGAGGCTTAGTCGGTACCATTTGAGCGATCATTAATCAAGGTACTCACTTGAGGGTATCGGCTGTATACAGTGTATTCCCGAAACTTTTTGTAATACAGTGAAACAAAACCCATGTTCCGATGTCTCATTATCCGTTGAAACGGGGCATAATTGTTGTCAGGTGTACAAATACGTATGTTTGTTTATGCTGTGAGTGAAGTTGTTCTTTAAGTCGGTAAAATAAAAGTTCAAGATGCCTCAATGCGCGAGAACTAACATAGCAGACACTGCTACTGCGGGAGATGAAAACGAAGGAGCAGTTGGTTATAGTGATGCCGTTGAAGAATATAGTTGAGAAAAACGAACGCAGGACTTAGAAAATAAGTTAGACAACTTCGCCGAGTTAATGAATACATTCTTAGTTGAACAAGAAGAGCGGCTTGCAACCACAGCAAATCTGACATACATAAACAAAGTTCAAACGCACACAAGGGAAAGTACACCTGCACAGCCGAGTGAATATACGCAAAACATCGTAGTTCAAAAATTGCCAGAACTTCAGGCAAGTGTTAGACCTTTTGATGATCGGCGACCTAATGAAGGATTTCAATTGATCGAAGTGTTTTTGAGAGACTTTGAAATAGGCACATATGGGTGGTCAGAAAGAGAAAAATCAATTCAAGTAATTAGATTGCTGAAAGATGCTCCGGCATTGGAGGTACTGTGTTGGCAACAAGACAGTTTAAGAATCTATACTGAAATAAAACAACATTTAATTGAGAAATATGCCTAACAGGATGCGAGAAAGGGGGACATGGAAGAAAATTGCAAACCCAAAATTCGAAAGGGCGAGACAGTTCTCAGTTTTGCCACTCGCCTTTTTCGCAATTGTGATTCGTTTGCTACACGCAGTGCCAATCTCCCAGAAGGTGATAAAAAAGTGATTGCCCATAAACATATTCGCAGATTAGTAAACCCGTAATTTTGTGGTTATTTATTCGATGACACTCGCTCGTTAGCAGATGTAGTGATGGCGATACAAAATATTCTACACAGTTTGCCAGAAAAAAAAATTACTGAGAATTAATGCCACGATTCCGAGAAGGTGGCAGCCATAAGAGGTACTCACCAACCGCCAAAACAGGAGAAGGGAGAACGCAGTCAGCAGATGAAAAGTCTTCAGATGTTAGCAGTGTGGGGGGAGAGGGGCACCAATGAGTGGAGTGCCCCACCCAAAGATCCCATCCCCCCCTGTTACAAGAGAACTCTAACTCATGACCGTGGTACAGAGGTTATGACATTACCCAAGACTAGAGAACAATGGTTTGATTTTGGAGTGTCCTTCTCCTAGAAGAGCTGCTTACATCGCTAAAGTCTCTCTTGTACCCTTACGAGGAGGAAAGTAGCCACTGAACTATTACAGTAGAGTGTTTAACCCCTTGAGCGAAGATGAATTTTTTGGCGATATCAGTGTTGTCAGGTGTATGAGGAAAGACAAGAATATGTAAATATTAGGCAAGACTATTCGGTGTATGTGTAGAAAAAGAAAAAATGAGCTGTAACCATTCAAAGGATCCAATAACTCTCTAGCGGTAGTATCTCAATGGGTGGCTGGTGGCCTGGACAACCTACTACCTTTAAAAAGGAAGGATGTGAGGCTTTAGTTGAGAATAGGATAAAAGCAGCCATGGGAAAGTGGAGGGACGATGCTGGAGTGGTATGTGATGATAAAATACCAATCAAACTAAAAGACAAGATCCATAGCACAGTAATAAGGGCAGTGTTAACCTGCATGGGCTCTAAGACGAAAATAGGAAGCAAAGATTGAGAGAACAGATATGAGACTGTTGAGGTGGATTATATGGTTATTATTGTTCGAGAAATTTGAAAATAATAAAATAAAAAGAATGGCAGGGGTAATAAATATTACAGAAGTGATAAGAGTGTCATTACTGAAATTGTGTGGCCATGTGTTGATGATGGATGGTGTGGAGGTAGTGAGGAGGGCTTGGGAGGAACATGTTTGGTGGTGGGAGGGTTGGACATAGAGAGGAAGGCAGAGTTAGTTAGCAAGATAAGATGAAGAATGATATGCAGAGAAGTGGTTCGGTGGAAGAGAATGTCTTTGATAGGAGGAATGGGAGAGGACGCATCAGGCAACCGACCCTTAATGCAGAGACAATGGGGGGAATGAATTAGATTTTTTACTACTCTACAAATACTACTTTGAAGAAACATACTTCACTTTATATATTCATTTATGAAGTGGTTAAGTAGTAAGTTTTCCTTCGTTTATTTGTTACTCTTTCGCTATGGCTTTTTTACTTCAATTTGGATATGATCACTCCATTCCTCGGCCTGATTGTGTACAAAGAAATTCCACCGGAGGAACTGAAGCTTGTGTTTAATACATTTATGGTCCCCAACAATAAACACGTAACAGCATATAAGATGCACACAAGAAAAGAAGAAGGCACCACAAAAATCGATTTGATCATTCACTATGAAAATAACATATGTGCTGAGTCATCAGCAGCCATTAACTTGCCCTATCTAGTCATCGTTTGGTGGACAGGGGGTTTGGACGCTGAACATTATAGTTGGTATGTATGTCACTGCTCTGTTTCTTGCCTCTGCCGCTCATTAGTGACCTTTAGAACTTCCAACATGAAACCTTATTCTATAAAATAACCAGTTCCAATAAGGTTGAATAAAGTAAATTTTTAGGTATAACTCACCTCACATATAGGTGAATTAGACCACAACCAAACTTGATCAGGAAATTTGCAACACCAAAATCATATATATATGGTGATGGCCATAGAAAATTTACGTACATGAAAGTTAAGCTACCAAGACAGCACTTACACGACCACACAACCAGAAAATGGAAATACCCAAGAGGAGTGTTTCATCCTAATTCGAACACCTGGCTAGAATATAAATAAAAGGGAATAAATAAAATGCACTACAATCGAGACAAAGAAACATTAATGTCCTAGGTAGTAGGTTGGCCAGGGCACCAGCCGTCCGTTGAGATACTACCGCTAGAGAGTTATGGGGTCCTTTGACTGGCCAGACAGTACTACATAGGACCCTTCTCTCTGGTTACGGTTCTTTCCCTTTGCCTACACAGACACCGAATAGTCTAGCCTATTCTTTACAGATTCTCCTCTGTCCTCACACCTAACAACATTGAGATTGCCAAACAATTCTTCTTCACCCAAGGGGTTAACTTCTGCACTGTAATAGTTCAGTGGCTACTTTCCTCTTGGTAAGAGTAGAAGAGACTCTTCAGCTATGATAAGCAGCTCTTCTAGGAGAAGGACACTCCAAAATCAAACCATTGTTCTCTAGTCTTGGGTAGTGCCATAGCCTCTGTACCATGGTTTTCCACTGTCTTGAGTTAGAGTTCTCTTGCTTGAGGGTACACTCGGGGACATTGTTCTATCTAGTTTTTCTTCCTATTGTTTTGTTAAAGTTTTTATAGTTTACATAGGAAATATTTATTCCAATAATGTTACTATTCTTGAAATATTTTATTTGTCCTTATTTCCTTTCCTCACTGGGCTATTTTCCCTGTTGGAGCCCCTGGGCTTATAGCATTCTGCTTTTCCAACTAGGGTTGTAGCTTAGCATTCAATAATAATAATAATAATAATAATAATAATACAAGAACAAAATGAATAGAGCTGGTATAAAGGTTGCACACATTTGTTAGAATAACAGAAATTCATTTGAAATTCTACCTCTAACTCTATTACAGATGCATAATAATTAATTGTACCTTATATTTTAGTAATTTTCATTATGAATATTTGCTTTATTTATTCTATTTCGATAAAAACGGAAAAATTTTCATATTTTATTCCAGAAGAAAGAACGTAAACCAAAACCATTTGAATGCATTGGATTCTCAAATTCTTCGAAAAAAAATACATATAAGAAAAAATGAAACACCAATCAAAATGTATAAATACAAGAGTAAGACTTTTCTCTGTAGAATCATTATTCTTAAATGATTCACAAATTCTGAACTTACAGCTTGATATTGTAAAAGAAAAGTCAAATTTTCTACAGAGATCTACATTTAATTATGTATTGATAAAAAAAAAACATGTCACTATCAAAGATTCAGCTGATAAAAACAATCGTAGTTAGAAAAACTATATTCTATAAGCGCAGAGGCTCCAACAGGGAAAAATAACCCAGCGAGGAAATGAAACAAGAAAATAAAGAAGATAGAACAGTGTGTCCGAGCAAGAGCAAGAGAATGGGCCGATTCTGAGGGTAACATTTGTTGAAAAAACTAGGAATGAAAAAAGTATATCTATAGTTAGAGATCTCTATAAACTGTATAGCGTAATTTACAGTAAACAAAAACCATTAACTGAGACGAACAACTTCCTTCAAAGCAAAACAAACACTGGGTTATGAACTTAATCATTGATGGGATGAAATAATAAAAAACGGAAAAATGTGAAGAACATCCCCCACCCCCACTCTTAACAATCAAAGTACCATTTTCAGCAAGCGAAAAAAAAGTGCACATAAATAAAGCCTTCAACCTAAAAACAGGAGAAAAAAATGAAAAACTCATTCTCACGGCTAACCAAACTCGTTTTGTATTCATGAATAAGCAAGTTATGAAGACACCGAATTACTAGATGATAAACACTAAATATTTCTAGAGTAAATAACCAAGTCATAGAGCAGTGTAAGCTACACACTGTATTTGGGAATATTTGTATAAACACTTATAACAACTTTGCCGTCAATTATGCAAATGCATTGAGTAGCAAAACGTATTTCATCTTTGTATTTATATATTTTCAGATACATTTACTTCTCACAACGGAAATCGTTCAATAAAGAAAATCATCAATCTGTAGGTTCAGAGTTCGCACCTTGACCATGGTTTAAAAATTTAAAGGTTGCTCCTGAATAGCAGAGGTAAGTGATAGTGACAACGGCCTACAGATTGACCAAATATCTATGTGATCACCGCCCAATCTCCCTCTCCACCCAAGCTAGGACCAGGGAGGGCCAGGCAATTGCTGCTGATGACTCAGCAGGTAGACCTATAGGTTCCCCAAACCCCGCTTTCTTAGCTCACACGCATGGCAAGGTTGCAGACACTACAATAAACCATCGAGGTTGAGCGGTTCCAAAGCCCCAACCCAGCAGAACGCCAGTCAGGGACGTTTCCAACAGACAGTGACTACCACGTAGCCTACTGTCCTTGTGAGCCATGGGTGGGCCACAGAGGTTTAGCTGTATAGTTCATTGCCTGATACACCTTGGTCCTAGATTAAGGGTAGAGGAGTCTTTGGAGCTAATCAAATGAGCATATGCTCGGTTTCTAGGACATTATCGAACGGTGCAATTATCTGTACATTGTCTCTTCCACTTCTAAGTGATCTTTTTAACCTTTAAATAAGGATAAATAACCTCGATTCATAAAGGTCAAATATAAATTCGTATAACTTTAACTTTCTTTCTCGTCGCCTTCCGAATTATATTTTGAAAAAAAAGTAAAAGGTAAAGAAATAAAAGAGAGGAGAGAATGTGTGGGAAAGGGGAGTTGATGAAAAAGGGCAATGCCTCATTCAAGGTAATAGGAACCTCCCTCAAGATCCCAAGCTCGCGCTTCAGATCCGACTAAATATTCCTGGTGCGTTGGCCTCAAGGATACTTCTCTCGCAACTTAAGTGCCTCTGTCTTGCTCTTTTAGTGCTCCGTAATTGTTACATTAGACCATCCAATAAAGTGAGAAAGATTTCGGCGGACTTTGTTAATTCCATTTCAAAAGTTTTGATAATGTGCTCTACGTTGGTAATGCCGTAAATATGAGATAAGAATAAACAAATTTTATTTATTTCACAACTTTATTGTACTTACCACAATAAGTTAATATAAGAAACATTAAACAATGAACTTCCAGACGTATATAAAAAAGAAAACAGTACGAATAAGAGAGAATAACCATTGGCCCATCGATAGACATTGTCTCAAAGATAATACAGCAAATCGCTTAAGATGTGAAGAAGTGTTATATAGTTTTTAATTACTTTCACTAAATATATTACTACAGTTGATACACATCATTTTCAACTGGAGCTCCTGTTCAATTCATTTTACTTTTCAAAAATAAAGACTGATAGCTAAAAATAATCAAAATGGTCAGGAAGGTTCAGAGGTAAAGGAAGTTGCCCAAGTCTATTAAGAGTTTCTAATACTATCTGATTCGCCTCTTTGAGTTTTACCCTTTATTTCTGACCTAGTACTGTAGGCTCCTATTTTGATTGTATTCTATAATAGCTATTAGTATTGATATTCTTAACAATCACATTTTCACCATCTTGAATTTTCGTATGCACAAGAACATTGCGCGTTTTACGGATCTCACACCGTCAAAATAGTTTCGTTTTATTGGCACTGGACGAATAAAGTTATATATACAATTATTTAACTGGTAAATATTGCTTTCCCTCATTCTGAATCAACATACTGTGGAGCAAATGTTATGATTAGGGCCTACTTTTAATAAAAATAATGGTTTTTATGAATAATGTCTCGTCAAAATATTATATTGTACTAATGAAAATAACAAATTTAATGGACTTTTCGTTTGGCGAAAGTAAATAACCAATTTTATTGCTCCAAAGAAAAAAAAATCACTAAAAGTTTATCGAATCGCAAATTATAATACCAATAAGAAAAAAAATAGGCTTTCCTTACTAGATCATACTTTCTAGGACGAAAATTCTTCAATGCTAACTTGAGATACTACCGCTAGAGAGTTATGGGGTCCTTCGACTGGTCAGACAGTACTACAGTTGATCCTTCTCTCTAGTTACGGTTCTTTCCCTTTGCCTACACATATACCGAATAGTCTGGCCTATTCTTTACAGATTCTCCTCTGACCTCAAACACTTGACAACACTGAGATTACCAAACAATTCTTCTTCGCCCAAGGGGTTTACTACTGCACTGTAATTGTTCAGTGGCTACTTTCCTCTTGGTAAGGGTAGAAGATACTCTCTAGCTATGGTAAGCAGCTCTTCTAGACGAAGGACACACTAAAATCAAACCATTGTTCTCTAGTCTTGGGTAATGCTATAGCCTCTGTACCATGGTCTTCCACTGTCTTGCGTTAGAGTTCTCTTGCTTGAGGGTACACTCAGACACACTATTCTATCTAATTTCTATTCCTTTTGTTTTGTTAGAGTTTTCATAGTGTATATAGGAAATATTTATTTTAATGTTGTTACTGTTCTTAAAAATTTTTAATTTTTCCTTGTTTCCTTTCTTCACTGGGCTATTTTCCCTGTTGGGGCCCCTGGCCTTATAGCATCCTGCTTTTCCCACTAAGGTTGTAGCTTAGCATTTAATAATAATAATAATAATAATAATAATAATAATAATAATAATAATAATAATAATAATAATAATGATGATGATTAAGGAAACCCAAAATTAACTCGACGTGTTCCGTTCAAATAAAAAGATTAAAATGCTTATTTCGACGCACATGAAAAAAAATTGCAATTCGTATTTGTGGAGTTTTGGATTAACCAAATACAATGAAAATAGTTTAAATCAAATGAACATTAATTTGTGACGAATAAACATCTTACACTTCAGTTACAAAATACGAAATCACCTTTAAAATGCAACAGTGAAGCAGATTACCATACATTATGAAAATATGGAATATAAAGAGCAAGAAGGAAAGTATAATCATGGTATAGTGAATCAAGATTTGTCACTAATTAACTTTAAAACGTCAGATTATAGACTTCTCTTGCCATAAAAAAAGAAGAGAAGACGTAGAACAAGTTCGACCCGGAGCAAGGTTTGGAAAGTTATTTGTAAAAAGACTAAACGAGCTAATGACTCTTCAGATGTTTAATATGCAGAGTCACTGAAGGTGGAGAAGCTCATTAAATCTTAGAGAGACTCATTAATGCTATCTACACGAGCTCGTAGCCACGAGGACGCGATGCACTGGGCAGGACCCTTGACGAAAACATCTACTCTGTCCTCCCATATCCTCAGCCCAGCGTCTCATTTTCCTCTGCTTTTAGAAACGTAACGTCATTTCTCATTTTTTTTCATCCAGTGAATCCATGATAGAATTTTTTTTTTTATGTAATTAATCTTTTTAGAAATTCATAGGATTCTAATATAATCCACGTAATCATTCATCTCTCTCTCTCTCTCTCTCTCTCTCTCTCTCTCTCTCTCTCTCTCTCTCTCTCTCTCTCTCTCTCTCTCTCTCTCATATTTAAATTCATTAAGCAATGCAATTTAAAAGGAAAAGGAAATAAATAAATCAGCCGCCTAACAACTTCCTGAACTAGATGGCACTCAAAAGTCCCACCATCTTTTGTTCGGTGTTTACTGATTCATAAACTGAACAAATATTCTAATACAAAGGCCACAAGACGATCAGCATAACGTTTAGCTTGACCCAAGCTCGATATGGACACTTTGATCACCAAGTCAGCACACCTGTGTACCCAAAACAATGTCGCCCTGTTGGATATTGCAATACGATTATGATTATCAATGGTTTCCGTATTTCCATGCTATTCTTATGAAACTATATTTATCAATGAGTCTTTCATCAGCACATCGTAGATTGCATTAAGAATCTAGATTAGAAAAATTCTGTGAAAATAAACTGCATCGTTCAAGAAAAAAAAGCCAAGTTCATCTCGCCAACATACGATACTGATCATGATTTCATAAAGACAAATAATCAGCATAACCAAATTGTATCATTCAAATGGAACATATTACCCAATTTCTCCAATTACCATTAGTTCTTGTAAGAAAATCAGTTTACTATGGACATTAATAGTTTCATTTTAAAAAATGAAAAAAAAAAAATTTATCTGTAAAGTCATTGATCTGACAACTTTCTTTTTTACATACAAGATAAAAAGACATCCACCGCACATTGTATATTTTTAGTTTATTGAGTTGCTATCTCCATTTATGTAGTAACGCTGAAATAAAATAAAATATATCAATTTCTGGATCTAATTTCCTGCCAAATTTGTGTGAAATTAAATGAATAAGTTTTCGATTGTTATAATGTTACTCCAATAACAAAACCACTCCTGTGCGAGGTCTTAATTGCCAATGAATCTTACGGATCAATTATAATTCCTAGCAATTCATGTATTTTTGTAAATTAAATAAAAATGGGAATTCTCCAAATGATTATATTCCGTTCATTAGATGTACAGATTTTTTTTATTTACCTTCCAATATTCCAAAACCAAATGGATTTACCTCCCAATATTCCAAAACCAAATGGAAACCATACAAACATGGGAATTTGACCATAAAGGTTTGTATTAAATGAAAAAAATTCTTGTATCGATGACCACTCACCCACACAAAAATTACTATAGTGCCCCTTCAAACATTACGAAGGCCCCATTCAGCAGTACCTGTCCACTTTAGATGAAGATCTTCGGCAGAGAAGTCACTTTGACAGAATCAGAGAGAAGAAAGCAGAAAGGAATGGATCCTCCACCTACATCGTCTCCCTCTCCCATAAGCTTCATTTTTTTCCCCAATCCCTTATCTTATCCAACCCTCTTGCCATTTCACCATTACCTAATATTCGCGACACCCTAAGTGAAGAACGTACAAAGTAGTTGCAGTAAACCTTAAAAAGAAGCACTCACATATCCAGGTTTCTGTAAAGTCCAGTTTCCAAGGTGTTTTCCTCGTCATTCCAATGAATGAAGATGCAGTCAACATCCTTTGGGCCCTTCCCTTGCATCATGTGGTCAGCCAGTAATGCATCATCACTACTGAAAGATATACTTGAAAATATGCAACATCTATAAAGAAGCTGCTTACTTTTCTCAAAGGTTCGATCCTTAGTAAAATTGCCCTAAGTATCTGATGCCCTTTTCACCTCCTTTTATTCTCTAAGCTATTAGCACTTCGGTCACCACCATGCTCAGTTCGGCACCACTGGCTGTGGGATTTGTAGCCTACACACCAATACCACCATCTGCTTTACCAAATTCATGAATAAATCACACAAACTCCCATAATGCCCTTGTGTTAAGCTGAAGAACCACACCTATTTCAAGGAGTGTTCTTTCATACTTGATAGGGTAGCCAAACAAAAAAGAAAATATTCTACCCCAAGGACAATGCTACCTCAAGTCCAGAAGGGAACATCTCCTCTTCTTCTTCCTAGCAATTACTCGACATCTCTCGCAATGCACACCAGTCTACCTCCTCCAGCAGTCGACAAGCGCACTTAAATTAACACAAAAATGCCATTGACAAATATTCTTCTCACCAAAAGAGAATGCTTTACTATATGCTTTTTGAATGCTCTTGATATGGTCATAGATATCATGCTTGGCAGCAACCTGGCAAACATCAGTGGTCTTGGAATTATGGGGTTGTATTCTTTAGAGGGAATGTGGCAGAAGGCAACAACCGGCACCAGTACCTACCATGAAGTGCGCATTAAATGCTGAATCCTGATATAAAAAAAAAAAAAACCTACTTACACGCTTTTTTACCATTGACATTCAGTGGCACCTTTCTTAACAGCACTCCCCAAACTGAGGGTGAGGATGATATCCAGAACCTGTTGAAGGAGTTGGTTGGGACACAGGTGTTAAATTGCACAGTATGGGGGTGGGCAACTTTGTTGCTGCTTAGGCATGTCACCAGGTGGAAGCCGATATCTTACAGTATTTACCTCAGTTTGAGTCGGTGTTGTATGGTTTTCCTCTTCGTCAGGAGTTGAGTTGTTGACGGAATTCTTGACAGTGGGGAACTGGCCGTCCATAAGGAGTCGACTCTAGTGATCGGTTACTTTATGGGCAAGGTGTCAACATCAGGAACAAAAGCTCGAACAGATTCTGTCAGGTGTTGTACTCGAGGGCATAAAGTTCACTCCACGAGAAGAATCGCCTGCAGCATGCTAAAGACAAGCAATGCTGATGATTTCTCTAATGGCCATTTATGCCTTTTGATTTCCTAACAGTTCTTGAGAAAATAAAAAATCTTCATTACACGGGTGGCTGACGACGGTGAGTATTTTTCCAGGAGGTAAGATTTGAGGGTGTCCATTTGCTCGCAAAGCCATTCAGAGATTACTGGGATGATATTGAGTATCACAGTGAAGATGTTGTCTCCTTTGCAGCTTAAGCAGGTCACACCTCTGATGTGGAGCTGAACCATGCCAATATCAAACCAGTCAAACCCTACTGACGAAGGAAAGTAGTGTCACTGTGCCAGTATCGACATTCGACAAGTCAGGATCAGTGGTGGACACTGTTGTAGGATATGGCAGTTGAAGCAGCGAGTGAGGAGGTGGGTCTAGTGTTCGAGTCACACTTTAGGTCACCAATGTGACGGAGTGAAAAAGGGTTGACCAAAAAGTGAGTTTCAGATAAATTAACTTCATTTAGTGAGAACACAGGTATTCATAGGTCACCTAGGGATCTCATAAGGTTGACAATTGTATGTGACCATTCACGGGTTTTGTCAATAAGGTTTATGTTGGCATAAATATTAACAACATAATATGGGTATTGAATATAAGAGTTGTAATTTGCCTCTTACATTCAATGGCTCTTGTTTAATTTAGTTCGGTTCTTATGGCAGTTACTGTGTGCGCTGCGTAGAAAAAAAAAACAGAGGGAGAAACTTTCTCTTTATTTATATTTGTGTTGCATGCTGTCAATGAATCACAAGTGTTTCTAAATGAGACAATCTTGATTGATCAATAACTTAAGGCTCTGAATTATTCTGCCGTATCATAAATCCACTATATATGTATATATATATATATATATATATATATATATATATATATATATATATATATATATATATATATATATAACCCATTAGCACGAAGCACAAAGTTTGCGCAAATGGCATCAGTTACATAATCAGATTAATAATTATATGTGAATTGATTTATGACTTTCGTGACTTAATGCCATGAAAATTATTAATATGCTCTAACACCACTTAGCTGTGATAAATCTGGATCTCGGAGTTCATCACTAACGATAACAATGTAACCTACATTTAGATTTCAGTTCCATCTACATCCAATAAGGCTACGATTTATAAAAGTATAATTCCTCTAATCTATGCACTACATTATTAGTCAGTTGATCAAGATAATCGCCAATAAGAGTAGGATTTACGATGCAGTTTGTGTTTCTCATATAGTTAACAGATAAACTACTATGGAACAGTTATTGAATATTGACCTACTCTAGTATTATAATGAAACCACACACAAATCCATAAACATTCATAAATCCCCACCAAGATTCCAATGGATTAGTTTATACAAGAACAAAAGTTTGTTGAGAAAAACAAAATTAATTAGTAAAATAGTTATAATAATTTCCATATCTAATATTTCATTCGTATCTTCCTAATGTCGTATAGAGGAAAGCTTATATTTGAGAGAGAGAGAGAGAGAGAGAGAGAGAGAGAGAGAGAGAGAGAGAGAGAGAGAGAGAGAGAGAGAGAATATTTACAAATCTAATAGGTACCGCATCGTGTCCCAATCTACCATGTCATTATTCTTTTAATGAAGCAAAAGATGCAAGAACATATTGTATGTTCTCATTAATAAGAGCCAAAACAGTACTGCATAGCAAAAAACATTGTTTAGATAAAAGATAAACTTTTTTGTACGACACAGTCCCCCGATATGTATAATAAAACAAACAAGCCGTGATTTTCTTGTTTTAAAAATGAACAATAATAACTGTGAAGTTACTCCGTAATAAAAAAAAAAAATTGAATGGCACCACCCTGTGAGCAGTAACTACTACACAGATAAAATTTGGATGAGGATTGCTGTATCTGTATGCTCCTTGTCAACAAAGACAGAGAGTGGGGTTCAAAGGTTTTTCTAAGATTGTTCGCCAGTGTGTATACTCTACAGACTCTACACTACAATGGGAAATTTTAAGCCAGAAAAGTGTAGATTTGGATGGATATCTAAATATACAGGACTTGTATACTTTTGCGGTTAATAACATGCAACTTGAATTTTCCCCAACAAAACATCAAGAAAGAAGGGAACCGGAAGATTTGTTACATTTTAAAGTGATCAAGAGGATCCAATAGATAATGATATACCACAGTTCAAAATGAATAAAATTGGCTTTTGAAGAGTGACCCAATTCAGTAATAGATGAAATTACAGTTAGTCCCATTAGTAAGTCTGTTAATCTTCAAATAGTAAAAACTGTGACTCCTAATGTTCAAAGGGTTATATTTTGTATTTGAATGTTTTCTATCATTGTCTTTGCGGTGGTTCATTAACGTTGTTCTTTAGTTATTGACACGACCAAATATAATTTTATTTGTTTCTGTTTTTAATTACATTTATTAAACTCTTATCTTGAAATGAGAAAATTTAAAAAATTAAACAGACTGTGTACCACTTGCTAGAAGCATACGAACGTTCCAAAGTACTTGTTACGTGTGACGCTAGCAGCGCGAGAAGAAACGTTCTTGTTAACGAGCTTTTGAAGAAGAGCGATCCCATTCCGGGAAGGACCACTAATCTTCAAATGGGCAAAACTTTGTTGTTCAAAAGAGTCCACTGGCATCACTTTTTATAAACTCCAAAAATTTCCTTCAAGTTTTCTTTCACCTAATAACTAAAATAAGTGATTGCCCAATCAAGCCTACCATTTATTTCTGGAAGATCTGCTTCCTTCTTGATCATATTTTCAATACAAAAATCATTGTTCACCTACACGGCATGGCGTTCAATAAATAGGCTCAAACCAGTTCCCGTAACCTGGGACTGCTCTCCGACCTCTTTCTTTTTCGTAACACTTCAATGTTAACCAACTTTATTATAAAATTCAATCATGGGAATATACAGTACTATATATTTAGTAGACGATAGTCGTTACATTAATAGCAGAAAGTAGTCGGATGTGAGGACAAAATAGAAAAAAAAAAATTTTTTTTCATGGAAATTAAGAAATAGTTGAGCAACCTACATAGAAAGGAAATGTAGACGGTTAGCATGAATAAAATAAAAAATACTACGCTATATAAATAGAACTTTTTGCCCTGTAAGCTACAGTAGGTTATGTGTTGTAATATATCACCGCTGGAGAGTTATCGACTCCTTTGCTTGGCCAGATAGTACTACATGGGATCCCTCACTCGTTATGGCTCATTTTTCCTTTGCCTACACTTATACCAAATAATCTATCTTATTCTTTACGCATTCTCCTCTTTCTTTACAGACCTAAAACCGCTTAGATAACCGATAAAATTCTTCTTCACTCAAGGGGTTAACTACTTCATTGTAATTGCTCGGTGGCTGCTTTCCTCCTGGTAGGGAAAGAAAGGACTCTTAAGCTATGGTAAGCAGGTCTTCTAGGAGAAGGATATTCCAAAATAAAAGCACTGTCTTCTAGTCTTCGATAGTGCTATAGCCTCTTTACCATTGTCTACCAATGTCTTGGATTAGAGTTCTCTTTCTTGAGGGTACAATAAAGCACACCATGCTATAATATTTGTTTCCTTCTTTATTTTCTTCCCTGGGCTATTTTTCCTGGTAGAGCCCTTGGGCTTATAGCATCCTGATTTTCCAACGAGGGTTGTAGTTTAGCAAATAATAATAATAATAATAATAATAATAATAATAATAATAATAATAAAATGTAAGTATAAGTAACAGCATGGATGAGAGCATTTTGAGTAATCATACTCTTCCTTGAGGGTACAATAAAACACACGAAGCTATACTATTTGTTTCCTTATTTCTTTTCTTCCCTGGGCTATTTTTTCTGTTGGAGCCCTTGGGCTTATAGCATCCTGCTTTTCCAACGAGGGCTGTAGTTTGGTAAATAATAATAATAATAATAATAATAATAATAATAATAATAATAAAAATAATAAAAATAATAAAATGTAAGTATAAGTGACAGCATGGATCAGAGCATTTTGAGTAATCAAACTATGTGGGAAGCATTGACTATCACAGGAAAGTGTACCATGCAGAATTGTGCCTTAGTAGGATGCCCTAAAATAAGCAGGACAGCATATTATGTAGAAGAGATAATGGAATGAACGGGTCTTAATATCCACATACATATGCGTGTGTATTCATAAATTAATCCGGGAACGGTTAATGGTTTTTTTCTTGAACATACCAAGCCCTTACAGGCATTTTTCCCCCAAAAGTTGTTTCAAAGGATTACGCATTCAAAATTATATCCTTTATGTGAGTGCGTGTACGTTTACGTGTTTTTTATGTTACATATGGAAAAAAAAATAAAACTTATTTCCCATTTTGTATTTACAAATATTCTTTTTTTTTTTTTCAAATAGCATAACGCTAAAATACACCAATTTAAAAACAAGCTCTTGTTAACCCACGATGATTTCTTTTTGCTTCATACATAAAACTTAAGAAATGAATAACTCATCAGAGTTGCAATAAGCACAAACGAGACTTTTCAAAAAGTGTATCATTATGATGACATAATTTCCTCCTCGTTAATGACTTCATTAAAGAAATGAGATGCCAAGAGAATAGTTAACTTAAGACTCAACTTGAAATACAAGTTCGACTAGATAATGAACTTGCAACTTCTACAGACTTTTCAGAGGAGAGGCTATGAAGGATTCTCACGGAATACTTTATATTGATAACGTATCCATTTCAAAATAAAAATAAAAATGTGAAAATTTTCAAATGAGCACAGCACAACGGAAAATAACTGATAAGATATAACATAAAAATTATCATAAATCAAATAATTTGGAGTCATATTTGAAAAAGCCATATACAATCATATATAAATTTAGTTAAGGAAGCAGAATCTATATACATAGTTATTTCGAAATGTAATCCTATAGAATTGGTAAGTTCACAGAATATAAACAAACCTACACTATATGATGTATATGATTAATACATAATAGCAAGGAAGTGACAGTATGTTAAATGTAGGAAAACGAATCCTACTTCACACGAAATTTCAATAAATTTTGAAAACAATCACACAAAATAATATTAGTACTCAAGGAAATATTCAAGATGGACTACAAAATTAAATCATCAAAAATACCCAGAAGAGAATAATTTATGGAGCTATTGATTTTATAGAGAAGAAATCCCATTAATCCTTCTCAACCAAAATATTCTCGAGGCTGACAACGTTCTCTGTATATGGAAAAAAAATATGCAGTTATAGGAAATACCAAAGATTTTTAGATTTTAAAGTGTCATGTTAGTACGGATTACATAAGCTCCACACTACAGATACACACACAAAGACAGTCCCCTAACTAACGATTTCAACTTCCTTTAATGTCTAACAATCCTTCATTAATTTGCCATATTTCAACTTCCATTCACCTCCAGTACAATGTCAATAATTTTTCATCGTGTGGTGAATCTAAGATATGGATAGCTTCTGTTTTCATGTTGAAAACTTTAACCATTAATGAGGTAATATGATCTCTACTTAAATAAAATTAATAAGGAGGATAATATCTAATTAATTTTAATAACTTTCTCTGGATCTGCTGCGTTTTCTCTTTAGTTTTTGAAAATGCTCTTCCTTCTTGTGATAGGAAACATATATGGCTAAAGATTTGGATGCTATAAGATATAATCTATGGGAGCCGGATACTCCTATTTGATACCCCAATAATTCCAGTTGTACTGATGGTTCCAGATGTGAGAACACAGTAAGACGGTAAAAGGCTAGGCAAGCATTAGAAAAACTAAATATTCTAATACATAAATCATCCATGAGAATCTAATGTAAGCAATCTTTAAGATGATACATAAAAAAGTGATATTTATAGTAGAAGTATTATGGGGTAGATGAACCCCTTCACCTTATAAAAAAAATCTAGGATTTAGGTATGTAATTATACTGTTTTAACGGATGATGAATGGAAAGACCTGGCCCACTCATCTCTAATGATGGTCTCATTGGTCATGTCAGTTTTCAGCAATGTTGGCTTGAGTTTATTACGACTTTTACCAGACTAGTTGCTACCTCTGTCATATTCACTACATTGGCCATGAGCTTTGGCCCGTTTATTTTATTCTCACAACATAGGTGCACAGTTTGATTGACAGTTATCACAAGGCTTTCAGGTCTTGCGCTCGCTTCTCTGCAGGGTATTGATATTGCTGGAGGTGGTTGCATCATGTTTGGAGTTGCTCATCGTTGTAATGATGATTGGGAATCGAGTGTAGCCTGCATTTACAGGCAAGCTCCAAAACCAAAGATACTGGGTAGTGTCAGTGTTTGGTTAGGAATTCCCTCCCGAGTTTTCTAATCGGCCATTGAGCTTGACATCGTCAATTTCTCCCGCAGGTAGAACACCAAGTCTGTGATTAATTCCAGCATATTCTGGTAAAGACTGGCAAATTTTAATCGGTGTAACTGAAAGTTAACCTTGACTGTTGCATCAAGGGAAGAGTCTTCAAGGTCCCAAATGGCAGAGGGATTTTTCATGTCGTCTTTTGCAGGCCAGATTCCAGGAGATGGCAAATGCCTTCATCTCTCAAGACGAATGAGATTAATGTTGAATTTATTATGAATTCTTTGGCTATCTACTCTGTTTTTCAATTCAGTTCCAGCATTTGCAGGTTATTCGTTGACAGTGTGGAGCAGTTTATCTAAACTGGTAGTTACTCAATGGAAATCAGTAAAGGTCAAGGACATTTCAGATAAACATTTTAAGAAAACATGTTACTTCTGGAAACGTTTGATTGCCAATGTCATCGTTGCTTCCCGAAGCAGTGTCCCCTGAAATATGGTGTTCTCGTTTCTAAAGTTATTTCCACTCCCCATTGTGTTCTGGTAACTATATTTACTCGTCGAGAACTGCTCCTTCGTGTGGACACAACTTAAGGTTGGTCCTTTATGCTATCAAGCATTTGATGAGGAAAATAAGTGAGATGAATAATCATCATGAACAAGTAACATCCCTAAAAGGCTAAAATCAAAGTTTTTTAGGGTTATATACCATAATGAATTCAACAAAACAAAACATTTCACCCATGCTTTCCTAAAAATTCAAGCAATACCAGGAAATAGTAACGTTTCAATAATCAAATCAAAGCAATCGTTCCTTAATGAATGAATATTCGCGCTAAAATAGAAGAACCAACGTTAGTTAATAATCTAATGGTATTGTTACCCTCGGTTCGTCATCATACTTTTCTTAGCATCATGTTTGCTCTCCATTCGGTGCTGTACTTCAGATCGTGTTTAATTTAAGAGTATTTCAAATATTATGTTATGGGAATATGCTAATTTGAGTAATTGAATAATTTTCATAAAACTGTAAAAGTAATTGCTATGAATATTATTAATAATATTGTACATTAGTTGATTTTCTGACATGGGACCACTTATCTTAACTAACATTAAGAATTCATCAGCGCTGAAATATAAGGCGATTTTAATATGCATTAAACGTAAGGGAGTTATGCTCATTTTACGAATCTTCATTGACTATTCAAACAATCTCTCCACTAAAGTTTATTAAAACGGTTATCAAAATAATACAGTTTAAGAGAGATTTACATGAAAATAGCATTTTTTTTTTCCTAACGTAATAATGTTCACGGGTAACAAAGGAAATTCAATGAACGAGAAAAAAAAACTTATGAGGAATGAATATATAATTGCTGTTGTTAAATTAATGCAAATGTTTTACTCAATTAAATGATATGGATGATATGCAAATATTATACTTCAAAGCAGAGCGCTATATCGATTCTTGTTGTACCTTTGCGTATTTAAGCAATACAGCATTTTACACACACACACACACACAAACACACACACACACAAAATTCCTTTTTGAACTCATGCAACGTCTAGATCCAGCATTAACACAAACGGACGATAACTAGGAAATGGAAAATGACAAGAAATGGAAGGAAAAGAAGTTAAGGGGAAGAAGGAGCGACCTTATCCCAAATAAGTGTATGTTTGATCTCTGGGACTTGAATGGGCTGGAACGGATGCAGGAGCGAGAGGGAGTCAGCAATACCAAACCCGAAAGTTAACTGAAATAATTTCCTTTAATATTTGCGAAATCGTTTTAGAATATTACTAACTCGCATATCTTAAAAACTGAAAATTCAAATTTGACATTACTAATGTCATCATAACTTATATTCTAAAGTTTATTGACTCCAAAGCATCAACATAAAACTAATCCAAGTAATGTTCATTCTCAGTATTACAGAATCGTTATACTATCAAGCCTAGCATATTCTTATACTTAGTAATTGTTAACAAACATACACTGAATTTTCAATTTCTTAATAACGGAATAATTTTAATTTTGTTACCTTTGCCATGATAAAGCACATGTATAGCAATACTAATGGCTCTTGTCGTAGATCCTGAAGGTTCAAGTGACACCTGTTCTACACTAAATAACCTCCATGTGTGTTTACTGATATTTTCCTGCAAACACACACACACATACATACACACACACACATATACATACACACACACACACACACATATATATATATATATATATATATATACTGTATATATAAAATATATATATATATATACATATATATATATATATATATATATATATATATATATATATATATAAAACACATGTGTGTGTTTGGGTTTGTGGGTGTATTCACAAAAATGTTATTTTCCCAAAAAGAGGATCTTCAGGGAACCTTACCGCAAACTCTCCATCCTAAAACAGTTGTGGTAAACCAATATCTGATCACCAATGCGATTCATTACCTTTATTCAGCAAAAGCACAAAGGGTGTCAAGAAAACACGTCAATAATTCTGCCTTCTACCCATGATTCTAACATTCATTCCATTCATAGTGCGACCATTGTTTTTACATATACATACATTTACACACACACACACACACACACACACACACATATATATATATATATATATATATATATATATATATATACATATATATATATATATATATATATATATATATATATATATATATATACATGCGACTTTATATAAGTAGAAGCAAGATACAAAATATACTGTACAGTGGTGCTTTCTACGTATTGATTGGTGCAATCTCGTCATAAAAAGCAATTATCGCTTCTCAAATCTGAATATACAACGACTTACGTGGATTACGGTGTGTTGAAAAATGCTGTTTGAAGGGTGTAACGTTAAGCTGTTTATGATGTATTTCCCCATTGCTAATGAAACATATGTGAAAACATTTTTAATTAAGAACGCTTTCATAAAGCGAAAAAAAAAATCGGTTACCGCTATAAGGAATGCTTGATTACTGAAAATGAAAACAACGAGATTAACATACAAGCATGACATTTAGAAACAATATCTCAATATTATTCTAACAATTTTAGGATTGCAACAGACTAATAGTGTTGTTATTCTCTTGAGTAATAACCTTAGCGGGCAAAAATATTAAAGCTAATTGGGCCTGGGAATTCAAAATGAAGAAAAAGCTGAATATTAGTCTAGAAAATGAGGAAAACGTGTAGTAGGGAAACAGGAAAAAAAAAGCACGGAGAATAAGCAGGGAAAACTTCTAGGTAAAGGGAACATGCCTCGACCCAGGTAACTGGAATCTCCCTCTGGGCTCAGGCACGCGCTTCAGCCAAGGCTAAGTATTCCAGGTGCGTTGGCCCCTGGGCTCCTTTCCCTGTAACTTAACAGCAGCTGTCTGACCCTTTTAGTGTCCCGTAATTGTTATGTTGGGCCAAGTTCATGACCCAAATGAGCAAGGGAGTTTATGTTGGGCTTTCCTACTTTCATTTCACCACCTTCGAGGACGTGTTTTATTTGTACTTCGATAGTATAGAGGATGTAAGAAATCTCAATTCACTGGCACTTCAAATACATTTCCATACGAGATAAGAGATTTCAGACGATATGAACAATTTCCTATTGCGTAAAATTACACAGATCTCGAAACAGATTAGCTGTCAACTTAATTTTTGATAAATATTAATAATGACTACTCAACCAAAATACTAACTAACCACTCAATATGAAAGCCGAATAAAAATTACGGCCATTTATTTTTTTTCTAACTATTTGATGAGTGACTGTCCTAACTTTATAGATAACGTTTAGTTTTTTTTTGGGGGGCCCCCCAAAAAAAATAAAAAAAAAAATAAAAAAGTAACATTCTGAAACATCCATTAGGCATGAGATAATATCCATATGGAATAAATGTAATAATCAGCAATATTTTCACTCTCAGCAGAGTTTTTACCCTATAAGATCCACTGAAAAATTATGGGCAATCTTCGCATTTAATACGAAAGTAAAACTTGACTTCTAGGAACAAAAAACAAATACCACACCATATACAATATATATATATATATATATATATATATATATATATATATATATATATATATATATATATATATATATATATATATATATATATATATATATTCATAAAAATATCTCTCTGTCATGAAACTTAATTGTGTTCCTATTCTCTATCTTTCAATTAAAACCCTTTTCATCATAGTTATCATTATTCTGTCTTCAATACACAACAAACCATATATATTGAATTTATTTTTTTCTACTCTCCAGTGCCAATGGACCAAGGAAATATTCACAAACCAAATCTTATCACCAGTATTGAAAACTTTAGGGATTCAGAAAGTCGATAACATGCACTCCCAAACTATTACTATACGACTGGATGGCTATGACATTATAAAAATTCAAAAATAATTGGACATGCAACATCAAATGCATTGTCTAAGCAAGGCAACTCTAGAGAAATACTATCACACACGATGATATCAAGTCACAAGTCCATTCACTTCAAAGTGGAGGATATACATATTCGTGCAATAATTGTTATGCACATTTAAAAGATATAATAATTGTTTATTTCATCATAATACTTATCTTTTCTTACATTAATGTCCGCAGCGATCCAAGATATATATCTCGGGGAGATATAACTGGGTAGTGAAGAAGGATAACCAACAACGGTCATTAACCGTAATACGCTAAGAGAATACCCTCCATAAGCTCCGAATCAATTGAAGATTTCATGTATGTTCTTAGGTTTTCTATTGGGGTAACATATATTCAGTATTATAATTTTGTAATGATACCACAATGCCAAAAAAATAACAGTCTATTATTAGGTAAGCCTTTTTCAATACCTGAAGCTTGTAAAATTATTCTGACAAGATTAACAAATTTATTTGGATCCCAGAATGACCCAGAAGGTCTAGATCCTACCTGAAATAGTATGTAGATGTATAATGCAAAGTTCTCCCTCTGTCTTCAACGGAGGTCAGCGGCCCAAAGAAACACACAATATTTTAGTAAATTTAGAAACTTCTGCTAGAAGATGTGAAGGTTCTTATACAACCCAAAAGCTGAAAAGTTGTTATTTTTCCCGTTAGGAAACACAATAAGATTGCGTTGGAATGCACTAGCTAAAGACCATCCCCTAACCTGTGGTATCTGCAAGCTGATGGAAAAGATGACCTACACCAGACTAACTTGATAGCATGAATCTAAATGATTGATTTTCCATGGCAATTCAGGATTTGAAAGAATATTATTCACCCTACATCCATTGCTTAAATTATCCAATGAAATTCCAGAAGGCCGTTCTAAAAAATGTCAAACAATTGGCATTTTCTTCTAACTTAAGAAAGTTTATGGCACTAACTTGCAAAATAGTATAACCAAAGAGCGATACAAATTTGTGTTCGTGGTAACATGATTAGAATCATCAACTCTTTTTCTAATGAGCAGATTTATGAAAGTAAGAGTAGGAAAATATTATCTATATATTTTATTCAAGAGGAAGGGTTCATCAGGGAGGTATCCTTGATGATACATGTTTTGACACTGCCGTCAATCAATAGCATTTTGGCGGAAAAATGTCTTCTCCCGTAAAAAATTCTGCTTGATGATTTGGTAATATACTGCATTAGATAGGTAGAAGGTTGGGCAGGGCCCTAGCCACCCGTTGAGATACAACTGCTACAGAGTTATTGGGTCCTTTTACTGGCCTGCCAGCACTACAGTGGACCTTTCTCTCTGGTTACGGCTCATTTTTCCGTTGCCTACATATACACCGAATAGCCTGGCCTGTTCTTTCCACATTCTCCTCTGTCCTCATACATCTGACAGCACCGAGATTATCAAACAATTCTTCTTCGCTGTAATTGTTCAGTGACTACTTTCTTGTTGGCAAAAGAAAAGATTCTTTAGCTATGGTAAGAAATTCCTCTAGGAGAAGGACACCCCAATATCAAACCATTATGGAGGGCCATTAATGGAGATACAAAATACAGAAGTGAAGCAGGCATTGAGTGAAAAGAAAAATAGTAAAACACCATGTCCATCAGGGTTCCAAATAGAAATAATCAAGATATTAGCTACAGTGATGGAAGAGTGAATGCAGGATTTATTAAGAACAGTATAGGCAGAGGAGATAATGCTTAAAAACTATGGGAAGAGTCTAATGGTATTTATATTCACGCAGGAAAGTGATATCATGGAATGTGGTAACTAAGGGGGAATTAAACTAACAGATCATGGTTTGAAAGTTTTAGGAGTGCTAGATGAGAGATTTAGAGAGATTGTAAAGATTGGAAAACAGCAGTATGGATTCACGAGAGGGAGAGGGACTGTGAATGCCATCTTTAGAGTAAGGTGGCCAACGGAAAAGAGGATAGAGGGAATCCTGTGGATCTAGAAAAGGTTTACGACAGAATACCATGAGAAGCAATGTTGTTGGTGCTTAGTAAGAGGAAAGTCCTTTAGCCTGGAGAAATTGGTTAGAGTTGTAGGGATATGTACAAAAGTAATAAAAGGTGTTGGGGAAACAGAAACATTTGAAGTTAGCATTGGATTACACCGGGACTCAGCATTAAGCATAGTTTTATTTGTGCTGGTCTTCGGTGAGTTAAGTGAAGAGATCAGAAAGGAAGAGTTTGAGGGAGTTTCTATATGCAGATGATTTGGTGATTATCGCTGAAAACGAGTAGGACTTAGAGAAGGTTTGTAAAGTGGCAAGAGACTTTCGATGGGGGTGGCTTGAGGGTAAATATTGATAAGACAAGATATGGTTAGCTGCAAGGAAGGTAAGGATCGGGTAGCCATACAGCACATGAAAGTACAGACTGAATTATTTAACAGGTGGAAAATTTTATATACTTGGGATCTACTATATGCCAGGAGGGAGGATGTGAGGCTGAAGTTGAGAATAGGATAAAAGCAACTTGGGGGAGGAAGAGGGAAGTAGCATGAGTGGCATATGATAAGAAAATGCCAATCAAGCAAAATGTCAAGATCTTTAGCGCAGTAATAAGACCAGTTTTAATGTAGGGATAAAAAAAAAAACTGGGCTCTAAGACGAAAAGAGGAAGCAAAATTTGAGAGAACAGAGATGAGAATGCTGAGATAAACTAAGGGAGTATCACTGCTTGAAAGATGGGAAAATGATGAAACTACAACGGCCACTCGGTAAAGCACATAGGCTATCCAAGGTAGATAATTGAATTATGCACACTTTGGAACCAGACTCATGCAAATCGTATAGTAATTGACCACGATATAGCAAAAGGACATTTTTGACCTTTTCGTTATCTTGACAAGAACCTCCGACCAAATCACTTCCAAATTTTAATCAAATTATCTTTGTACCATGGCCAATAATCCCATCAAATCTCATGAGATTGGGTCAAATATTTTTTTCACAAACTCACAAGACATACACAGAAACAAATAAATACACAAACAAGGGTAATGACATCACTATATCATGTTGTATATCACAAGGTAGACAATTGAATTATGAAAATTTTGGCACTAGTTTCATGCAAATCGGAAAAAATTTACCACACTATAAAAAACAGAAATTTTTTAACTTTTCATGACCTTGACCGTGACCTTTTCACCCAATCACTCCCAAATCTAATAAAATTTTCCTTGTATCATGGACAATAATTCCAAAAATTTTCATGAGATTCAGTCAGGCAGATTTTGAGTTTTGTGTTCCTTTTTTTACCTTTTAATGAACGTGGCCTTGACTTTTGATCCAATCACGCCCAATAATCTATTCAAACTGTACTCCGATCATGACCAATCATCCCACCAAATTTCATGCGGTTCAGTCAAAGTTTTTGATTTATGCGAATCACAAACACACAGACAACGTCTACCAAAACATAATTTTGCCGCAACGAAGATGGCGAAGGTAATAAGAAGGGCAGTTATAGTAAAAATTACCGAGGTGATACGAGTGTTAAGACTGAGATGGTGTGAGCACGAGTTGAGGATGCATGATGATAAGGAAGTGAGGAGGGATTGGGAGGAACCTGTTAGGGGGGGGGGGGAGATTAAGGGGGAGGCAAAGAATGAGATGGGGAGATAAGGTGAAGGATGATATGGAATGAAGAAGTTGGTGGAAGATGATGTATTTGATAGAAGCCATTGGAAGGAGTACATCAGGCAGCTGACCCCTTAATGTAGGAGCAACCGTGGGGAAGATGATGTAGACGTAATGAAGTAGTATTCATTTCAACTTTAAAAGGTTATTTTACCATATGAAAAAGAATTTGAAATTATGAGTATGATATTCAATTGTAAATTCACATGATCTGCCACCGTGGATTCCCAAAAATCATAAGTCAAAATACCTCTGAATGTTTAAAATATTTATTTTATTTTAAGCAAAAGAGCAGAAAATATATCATTACTGAGACTGCGCTTACCTTTAAATCTTGAGTATGGATGCGCAAATATATTCTTCCGCATGTAAAATTAATTAAGGAGAATTGGATGCTACACATGCCATGATATGGGTCTTAGAATATGCTCAAGGATCATTAGACCTTCACCTGTTGAGAACATTTATGTGGATATTAATGAATTGCGAGTAGATCTTCAAATGATATCTGCATTATATACGTGAAACTGAATCAGCCAACCATAGAACAGTTTCTCAATTTCAGTTTTAAACTCTTGGAAACATTGTGAGATTTTGGGGAACAAGATTATCAAAGCCCTTTCAGATCACATTAACAAATCAAGCCCATGACATTTCTCCAAAAAAACGAAAAAATTAAAAAGTTACAATCGTGTATTCTCATGGCCCACTTGGGTAATACCGAAACTACCCGGATAAAATCAATAATAAAGAAACAGTCCCAAGGAAGATATTTATTCTACACACCATGTGCCTCTATAATCATTTCAGAAATGATTGTATTAAGAGACTCCTTTGAGCTTGTGTTAAGAGCAAGGGTGTATTAAAGTCTTAAAAGTTTTAATAGCCTGCCCCCATTAGTTGAGAAAGCTCAAGAGTATCTCTAAACAATTTCCTGTTGGCAAGAAACTCTTAGATTGTATTGGGGTCCCTATCATGTTGGAATTCGTGGAAATGAGGTAGACAGAAAGCGAGAGAACCTGCGCTAATCGAAAATTATTGTATAAAAGTTGTTCCTCACTTTCCTATGAAGGACCCATTAGGCACATGTTTTTTTTTTTTTTTTAAATACCAAGAGAAATATTGTCTCTCCTCCTCGACGACAATAATAAATATAAAAGCATGAAGACCATTATTAACTACTGGTTTGAATATGTCTTTATAAACCAAAAAGCTAAAGTTACTTTAATCAATCATACCCACCTCACATGTAAGTATATCACATGGCAGCTCTATGCCAATGTGTGCTCATTGTGGCAGATTATTGTCGGTTAAACATATTCTGGTGTGCTGATGGAAATTTGCAAACCAGCGTCAGGAAAACCATTTCGGTGGTAAATCCGTTGCTTAGATATTGATGCCCATGCTCTTGCTGTGTAGCTTCAAGAAATCAATATTTTTCTTTTTTAAATGGAATTCTGTTCATTTTTCCTTTTCAATTATTCATTATCTTGAATATGTGAAGGGCATGCAGCCTTATACGAATGTGGTTTTTAACGTATTTCTAAAATTTTACCTATTCGAATATTCATTCGACGGTGAGAGAACTCACTGGCCCAGTGCCTGATCTCTTGCCAAGAATTTAAAATCTAGACCAATCCAACAACTTTCTTTTTTAAGTAAATTTTGTGAGGGAAACAAATAACACTCCTAAATGTGTTTAGGATGCAACAACAAGACATAATCTATTGGCTTCAATATCTGTCCATACACACACACACACACACACACACATATATATATATATATATATATATATATATATATATATATATATATATATATATATATATATATATATATACGCACTTATTTTATCCTCCAAAAATATTAATCATCCACTTATAAACATTAAATTAATAAGGAATGCGTGTAAGTAATAAAGAAGATAAATACAACATATCACATATGACAAGTACCTTACCTATGTACATTTGTTTTCCTTTGTTACATTAATGGTTTACTATAAAGTTAATGTAACGATAAATCCCAGGGAATTACGTTTTTATGACATCTTGTCCTTTAACTAAACTTTTCTATCGTATAATTATTCATAAGATGTAAAATCCTATGCTACCCAATGAATAATTTTATAAGATACGTCGGAAAAATGAACCTACTGCTACGGCGCAATAAAGAGGTTTTTTACGTGTTTTACGCACTAAATGTGAGAACTATATAGCTCATCATAGTTTCAATAAGCTAAAATAAGTCTTTTTAAAATGTAGATGATGATGATGGGTTAATATCCTCTTCATTAATGAATACATTCTAAAAATATGAGGGGGGGGGAGCTAACTCAGAATCAACTTGATTAAGAATTTGTCTAGAAAATGGACGATGAACTGATAAGTACTTCGCACGTTGATAAAAAATATTAGAGTTGATAATTTTGTTCTTCTTATTTGAGTTTCATTTGATTTGTATTTAGGAATCAATCAACCCGCTATATTATTTTACTACATACATTAAGCAATTGAATGAAGTTGTTAAATATTGAAAAGTATACATAATTGAAAACATTGGATTTCGATGTATAAAATCTGATATATCACTGGGCATGATTGTTCAAAAAAAAAAAAAAATCATATACTCACTATACGACGCTTCTTCCTATCATTCAGAAGAATTGATTAATATCTTAAAAACTGCTAATAATAAAAAGTTACTGCCTTGAGGGAGGTAGCTCTCATATTCACAAATGGCCCAGTGAGCGAAGATTTGTAAAGTTTTGATATGAAAATAAAAACAATGTTCATAATAATGCAAATCTACTATAAATAACTAATCTTTTAGAAATATCTGTTTGCGGTTAAAACTTAATTCTAAAATATGAACCGTTTTCATGATAGATTAGAATATGGAATATAATAGATTTCCAATCAGCGATACAACCATTTACTTTAAACTCATAAATAAAACACATATTGACATTAAACCTAGAAAATCTTACTAAGTGAAAAAATCATTATGAATACCTTCTTTTGCCCTAAAATACAAGAAGCCATAGTTTTGAGAGAACGACTGGTGAAGAAATCACACCTAAATTAGCCTCACAAAGGATATAGCCAGTTCGACATAGAACATGGTTGTGGGAAGTCCTTTGTAAATGGGACTAAATGAGCTAACGACCTTTTAGATGTTTAATTATGCAGAGCCATTGAAAGTGGAGAGGCTCATTAAATCTTAGAGTCCCATTAATGCCGGTTACATGAGCTCGAGGCTACCGAGAACAACCTCAGCTGCCTTCAGATCCACCCCTTCTTCCACCCCAGTAATCCAGTCCTCCTTCACCCCCATGGACTACTTCTTTCCTCACCCCAAATGGACCACTCCTTCTTCTATTACAATTCAAGATGGCTGAAATTTGCATTTCTCTATAGTTATTCCACTGAGAAAATTGCATTAGATTGTTCGGATTAAAATTTAGTAAACGTAGTAACGAGAAGAGGGATGATGTTAAAAATATTCTGAGTTTCCGCATCACTCATAAACATCCAAAGAGAACAAAGTATTATAGTCTTATTTTATTATGCTTATTTCCCTTGCAATGATGTACACTTCTCTCTCTCTCTCTCTCTCTCTCTCTCTCTCTCTCTCTCTCTCTCTCTCTCTCTCTCTCTCTCTCTCTCTCACGCATGATGATGGATATGGTGATTTCATGTAACAAATGAAGATAATCCAGTTTATAGGAAATTGTTTGCTACTTTATTATATATTTGTGTAACAATGACATTTTGCCTTTAATTTTTCAAGGAAAAAAAAATTAATGTCCTTTGTTTGAAGACTTAAAAGTCGGTCGTGGGTAGCAGAGGCAAAGAACATGACAACATCCTCGAGGCCTAGAGACTACTCATATATACATATGGCCGAAAATCAACATAATATCGTGTTCTAATAGAAATAAAATTTCTACCCCTAGCCAACTCTCCATAAGGCTATGACTACGGTTGGCTGATGACTCAGCAGGTACATCTATAGGCATCCCCAAATTCACCATCCCTTGCTCGCAAGGATGGTGAGGTTTTAAACATTACTAGAATCTGCCGACCTTGACCGGGTCTCGAACCCATGTGAAACGGATTCTAAGGCAGGGACGTTTCCAATATAAAATAGCCCTTTAAAAATCCAAGTAGGCTAGCTTCAAAAAAATTATTTTTCTTTCATAAAACACACTACTTGGCGAATCTATCTCATCTGTTTCAATATGCCTGATTCCAAACACACCCAGATCTGTTAGAAGTTTCAAGAGCCTTTTTAAATTATTACTAACATAAATTAGCACGTGCAGTGTAAAATATAAACGAAACAAGAATCTAGTGAAACATAACTCATTGTAAGTGCTCTCCCTTCCACTAATTTTGAAAATCAAATGAATACGGATTTGCAGGTTTTTTTTCTTTCTTTTTCAGAAGTACTCTCGGCTACCAGCAGCATGGCGGATACTATTAGTCTTTGAGAATCATGCTGACTTGGATTGGTTTAATGAATTTAGCCCATATGGCCCATCAATTGGGCACGGGAGGACATTCAGCTCTTCCGAATTCCCTTAAGTAAGAGTTAAAAGAGGTTGAATAGGAAGATGGAATAAAAGAGAAACGGGATCGGAGGCATAGTAAAGGGAGAAAGATTGAGTGCTGCTAGGGGCCAAACGGACACTTCAGTGACCTTAAAGTAATGCCCAGGGTGCACTGCGTGGAGTGTACTGACAACTCTATCTTCTACGGGTCATACTGTTACACAAGCAAAATGCCGTGTCTGTCCATGACTGCTGGGAGGTTGTGACGGACAAGATAAGATTGTCCCACTAAAATAGTTTTGAACATTGGTCGCCATCTTGTATTTCCAAAGAGCCATTCACGCCATTTGCTAAGCAGTACGTTGCCAAACATCACACTTACGCCGGGTTTGAAATAGGAAAATAAAATTTTATCTGATGTCAATATTCATAAATTGCAAATAAAATAATAATTTTAGGTGCAATGTCTAAAATGTAATAAGAGCATAAGCCAGAAACACTCCTGAAGGACATTCATAAGAGATAAAAGTTCGCAACAATAGAATATGGAAAAAGGTTAAATAGTAAAATAGAGCACACTTAATAAACAATTATTATGGCTATAATTAAAAGGATATAACTTACAAACGCAAGTGAACTATAGAATTAAACAGAAATATCAGATGATGCGGGGAAAAAATAACCACATTAAACACTAACTACGAAATGTAATACAAAACCTATAAAAAATCGGAGTTAAGTCATTCAATTGAGAAGAAGAAAAAAAAAACACTTCAATTAGAAGAGGGAAAATGAATTTACGAGAACCCTTCGTCATCTCCTCCCACGCCTATTAGCACGAAGGGCCTCGGTTAGATTTCGCCAGTCCTCTCTATCTTGAGCTTTTTATTCAATACTTCTCTAGTCATCATCTACTTCGCATTTCATGGTACTCAGCCATGTAGGCCTGGGTCTTCCAACTTTTCTAGTGCCTTGTGGAGACCAGCTGAACGTTTGGGGAACTAATCTCTCCTGGGGAGTATGAAGAGCATACCCAAACCATCTACATCTACCCCTCATCGTGATCTCATCCACATATGGTACTTGGGTAATCTCTCTTATAGTTTCACTTCTAGTCCTGTCGTGCCATCAACTTCCAATATCCTTCTGAGGGCTTTCTTCTCAAATCTACTAAATCTATTGGATATTGTTTCATTGTCATACCATGGCTCATGGCCATAGAGTAACACCGATCTCACTAAACTGATATACAGTCTGATTGTTGTATGTAATTTCAGGTGATTTAATATCCATATTTTACTCAACATAGCCATTGCCTGATTTGTTCTTTTCAATCTTTCACTAAACTCTAATTCTAAAGACACTGTATTGGAGATCATAGTTCCTAAATACTTTAATGATTCTACTTCATTACTCCTTTTTCCTTTCAATGATATTTCATCTTTCATTGCATACTCAGTTCTCGTCTCTGTCTTTCTTCTATTTACCTTTAGCCCAACCACGTGTGATATTTCATGAATTCTGGTAAGCAAGCATAGCAAATCCTGTACTGTTCTGCTAACACGGACACCATCATCAGCTTACTCTAGGTCTACTAAATTCCTATCGCCAATCCAGTCCAATCCATCTCCGCCATCTCTGACTGTTCTATGCATTACAAAATCCACGAGGAGGATAAACAACATACGTGAAAACACATTCCCTTGGAGTACTCCGTTGTTCACGGAATATTCATTTGATAAGACTCCATTAACATTAACTTTGCACTTGCTATGCTCATGAACAGACTTAATCAAATTTACATATTCAAGAGGAATTCCATAACAACGAAGGACTCTCCACAAAACTGGACAGTGCACACTATCAAAGGCTTTTCCATAGTCCACAAACGTCATCGGAAAGTGATTTCCATATTCTATGCCTTGCTGTACAACATATCTCAAAATGAAAATTTGGTCAGTGCAACTTCTACATTTTCTAAATCCTGCTTGTTCATCTTTCATCTTTTCATCAATCTTTCTCCCCAGTCTCTTTAGAATGAGCATACTATATATTTTCATGACAACGGTTGTACTTGTTATGTCTCTGTAATTATTGCAATCCACCAGGTCTCCTCTTTTTGCTATTTTCATCGACATTCCTTCCCGTTCATCAGATTTTGCCTCTTCATGCCACATTCTACAAAATATCTTGTAAGTAGTCTGGGAGTCACTTCATTTTCGGCCAGTATCATCTCGGCATTTATTCCATCGTATCCCGGGCCTTTCCATCTCTAGTCTTTTTAAGATAGCTTCGACTTCAAACTCACTGAATTCATTCATGGGCCCATCAAGTTCTTCATCAGCTTCAGGTATATCGATCAAATTATTCCCTTCACATCTCCTATTCATAACCTCACTAAAGAGTTCCATCCAACGTTGTCTTTCTTCATACGAGAACCCTTAGTAAAAAAGTAAATTTCAAATCAACCTAATAAAATATCCAATCAGTTAAAGCATTCAATTTCGATGAAGAAGGTCTTTGTAAAAGGGGAACATGAGTTAACCTTCTTTTATATACAGTATCTGATTGTGCACTGCCATGGACAGTGGAGAGGCTCATTAAGAATAAGTTTCATTACCGATGGTTACACGTCTCAGCTTACTAATTCCATTAGAAAAAAAAAAAAATTATGACTCAGAGATTTGTTTTATCCTCTATTGATTAATACCGTTATTTTAACGATACAAGTAGAAGACTGTATTTTGGCATTCGTTGTTTAAAAAACTTTAGTCTCTTTCGCTCTTCTGAAACTATGATCTAGTTATTTATCAATAGTTTCCAAACGTAGAGAAATTAAGCAATATTGCTTTTATCACCATAATTACTTTCGTACATTCAAACAAATTTGAAGCCATCACATAATCAATTTAAAAACTTAACCGTAAATACAAATATTGTATAACATGTAGCCTTCTTCCGCAAAAGAAAATCAGTATATCTTTACAATTTCCCTAATGCCACCTCTCTCTCTCTCTCTCTCTCTCTCTCTCTCTCTCTCTCTCTCTCTCTCTCTCTCTCTCTTGATGCAATATCGCCGACCATTTAAGCGACCACCATACAGGGAGCAATTCAAACTCTATCTGGCACCTTAAATTCAATTCCGAAGTCACATCTAACATCATTCCTTCCCATAACTGCAAAAAGTAATATCTAAGTCAATACAGGGGAGAGTCTGTAGGACGTATTCCCTAACTCTCAAAAGGGTAAAGTGAATCTATATATACACACAATCTCTCTCTCTCTCTCTCTCTCTCTCTCTCTCTCTCTCTCTCTCTCTCTCTCTCTCTCTCTCTCTCTCTCTCTCTCTAATATAAAAAAAAATATTCTTTGTTGGTACAAAAGCCATAGACTTAATGTAGAGACTCTCGTTTTGTCATAATCATGTTTTTTTCTCTTTAAAGAACGTTAATCTTCCCGAAAAAAAAAACACCTGTTAAGATATTCAATAGTTTCTTTTTTTGTTTTGTTTATTGGTTTGCTTTTAATTGGTAAAAAAAATGTTTGGACTTTATCAGTTTAAGCAAAATCTTGCATAACTTATTTATTCATCCTATGGCTGAGGACTATGAAGCGTGAAGTAGATGATGAATGGAGAAGTGTTGACTTAAAAGCTCAAGATAGGGACGACTGGCGAAATCTAACAGAGTCCCTTTGCGTCAATTGGCGTAGGAGGAGATGGTGATGATGATGATAATAAGGATAAGTTTGCACCTACTTCTACTGCCATAGCTTCTTATAACTCTCTATCCAAAACATTAAACAGGCAGAGAGACAAAACTTACCTGAAAGCTATATTCGATCAAAGCAACTCAATCTTTCACATAACTACTTATACCACAAACTCCATTTCCATCATGAATATTCTTAAGCAGACTTACTAAAACAACACCTACGCCATACAGTCTCAACATTGCTTCTCTATTGATTCCAATATGATTTATTTCCTGGGTCCATACCACATTTTCCTTTTAATTTCAAACTTCGCACATAACTTTTTTTTTATTAAAACCAGAATATCAACGTTTGCTCAGTCTTGCATCTTTCCTATTCTGGCTAGTCCTACTATTATATGTCCTACGTTCTCAGATAACAGCATACCCTATACATTTCGTGGCACAGCTGCAAAATTGAGTTCCTGTACCAACTGTGGTAAGCCTTCCGTCAAAGCGGTAACATTGCAGTAGTACTTCCCAAGAGTTGTGAATGAACGGTGTTTGTTGTGTTCGAGTGTTAATGGCGGAGATGTTCAAATGCTATTCAGAAAATACATCGGAGGCTTTATTTATAACTGATAGGTAAAAATAAATGTTCATGTGTATGAAACACATGTTAAACCAAGATATTACAACAAAATAGAGAGAAGACAAGACGTATTTAGAGTCGAGATTTTGATGTTCCACTCCTCCATCAGCACTCATCATACTTTATATGTGACATATCTATTTTAACGTTGTTACTGATCATAAAATAATTTATATTCATTATTCATTACTTTACATATATTTTATAGATTTCCTTACCTATTTTCCTCGCTGGGCTATTTCCCCTGTTGGAGCCCCCGGGCCTATACCATCCTGGTTTCCAACTAGGGCTGTAGCTTAATTATTAGTGAGAATATTGATACAATGAAGACGAGTAGCCTGGTTCTATCCCATGATGTACACTGGTCCTTCTTTGCCTTTGGACAAATGAGTTGATCAACCTCTTCCTTGTCGACCTCCTCTACGGTCTGCTACTATTCCAACAACTGATGGTAATTCGATGCCAGCTGGTCCTCCTCAAAAGACCAGACTTGAAAACGTGGATGACTCTCCATCGGCTTCCCACAGAACCATTCATGACCATGAAGATTCGATGATGCATGGGAACAACAAGGAAGAACCGATATGGGGTACGACACAGTAAAAGCAGTATTGTGTATGCTTCATAAATGGTATATGGCATGACACCACATTACAGAGCTTTTGTGTGAAAGATTGCCCTCTGTGTCCAGCATACTGTTTCCGGAATACTACTTCAAGAAGAAATAAACAAGACTTGGGGAGAAGAGCCTGTCAATGTTCCTCTTCCATATACAAAATACCACTTCGTTCAAAATTATATCTGAAGGAGGAAAGATGAAAATTATGAAGGACGTGATAATAGATTAATGACGCTGGTTCATTTCTGTTTTTATTTCACTTTGCTTACAAATCATTATTTTAGAATTTAATGTTTATGCTTTTTTATTACTTTTTTATTCATTATTACAACATTTGATATAATTATTTTTTATTTTTCATGGAATATTTTATTGGTGCAAGAATTATCATTATGGTGTTATTACCGCCACGAACGAAATTAGAAAGGGGTTATGTTTTCGCCCCTGTTTGTGTTGGTTTGTGCGTGTGTTTTTGTTTGTGAACAGCTTCCAGGCCATAACTTTAATCTTAGAGTAATGAAACTTTCAGGGATTACCTGTTATGCAAAAAGCTGGAAATGATTAAATTTTGGAAGGTCAATATCAAGGATCAAGGTCTCGGTTCAATTCAAGTAATCATCCATAAGTTTGGACATGGTTGTCACAGAACCTTCAAACTAGAGTGCATGAAAATCCACGCCAATTTATACATGTTAAGTTCAAAGG
>NC_090768.1:20039106-20059106 GCF_036898095.1 Palaemon carinicauda
TAATGACAGAGATGATTGTAAACTTCAATTAAACACAATCTTAAAATAAACGCATCTAAAATACATGTAAGAACAATCATCATTATAACTTAATATATCGACTTTGGAAGTTTGAATGCAATGGTGAATCTTTATGGGAAACAAAGGCTATCATAAATGCCTTGAAGAGGAACAGGTTATTATGAACTGGTGTCAAAAAGGCCAGATCTTAAATCAGCATTCAGAAAACTATGTCATGAATAATTCATTTCGATAATTCCTACTACCTTGGAAACACATCATCGAGAATGATAGTATCAGGAAAGAAAAAATGGGTTCATTTATCTTGAAGGAGTAACGAACCAATTGACTTCCCGACGTCCTACCCCAGATAAGATAATAAATGGGACAGAAGACAAATATCGGAGTTGAAAATATTATTCCTTTCCAGGAATAACCCGAAGACTTGTGAAGTTCAAAAATCCCTGACACAGCATTGTCAATTCCATCATAACAGATAGCATTCATTAACAGAAAACCAACTCTGATGGCAGGCGGGATGAAGACTGACACGTGTGGGCGACCATGGGCTAGGGTGACAGCTTTGATTAGCAGCCTCTTCCTTCTATCAGCCACAATCAAGGCAGAAATGATACCCTTAGGTAAGTACGGTTTACCATTATTGAAATTTGTTCGGGATACAATCATGTCACAAATACACTATATGATATATATATATATATATATATATATATATATATATATATATACATATATATATAAATATATATGTAGATATGTATATATATATATATATATATATATATATATATATATATATATATATATATATATATATATATGCATACATATGTAAACTCAACTTATCAGTGTATATTCAAATAAATTTGCTTTGTAGCACAAATTAACCAATAACTTATACAATACAATTACATGACGTTATCAAATATCGAACTTTATAACAAAAACATAAGAAAAAATTATTTAGCCACTACTGTAACATTCAACACTTCAAGAGAAGGGAAATAATAAAAACTAATTGGAAATTTGGAAATTAATATATATATATATATATATATATATATATATATACATACATATATATATATATATATATATATATATATATACATATATATATATATATATATATATATATATATATATATATATATATGTTGTGATCATTACTAACACTTGTGATTTTCCCTTATTCAGACAGGCCTCTTCATATCGAACATTTTTCTTATAATATAAATTTCACCTTGGGTCTTTGAACCAAAGAGAGTGCTTATTAGATAGATATATAGATTGATAGATATATAGTTAGATATGTACATATATATGAAACTACCAACCACTTCCTAGATTTAGAAGACCAAAGTACAAAAAAATCTGAGGATTTGTTATTTTTACTGCGGTATCATAACCTTTACTTGGGGTTACTCGATCATTCAAAACCTCAATTTAAATGTCTTACTACAGATGAAAATTGCACTATTGCACTAGGTAGTGCAAGTAACTGAAATGCACCATGCCACAACCTTTTGATAGTGAATGCATAGTTGTGTGTGTATGTATATATATATATAGATATATATATATATATATATATATATATATATATATATATATATATACACACACACACACATAAATGTACTATGTGTAATTTCATTATATTTTTTCAGTTATAACTGATATGATATTTATTCCTATACGAATTTCTTATTTTTTTTCCATCTTCATTAGTTAATTCTAGTGAACAGGAGTTTGAAAAGAAAGAGCCAGTATAATAATGAAATAATGCCAATAATAAAAGAGCCCCTCCAAATGAGAACGCCATTCCCATAAACGTAGTATCATTGGAATCGCATTGGATTTCTAAAAAGGGGCTTAAATCCCCTCTTCTTAACGCCCTCTAATTTCCACTTGAACAATAACTACCCAGCGGGAAAAATGGAAGAAAAAACCTTAAACTTTCAGAGACAATGAGAATGTGTCTCTCTAGTCAGCCACTCCAATCGTTCAGAGGGTGAGTTGTAATGTAATTTTACGCTTAGTTGAACAGGTTCTTATATACCGGGCTCCAGTCGACATCCCTGATGAAAGTATCAATGCGTCTTCTCGCCCGATAGCGTCTTCAGTGTCTCGTCAGCACTAGAGGGATTTACCTAAAGTTTCGAAGATACTCATATAAGACTAATGCTATTTTCTTCACGGTAGGTGAAAAAGTTGCTTCTCAAGGAGAGGAAGAGATCCTTGCACATAGACATAGAGTATATGTATATATACACATATACAGTACAGCATTTATATAAGTATATATTAATCAGTATTTAGCAATATGAAATTTAGAGGTGATTGGACGTTCATAATTTTCTTGATAACTTTAAGTTGACCGATCAAGCTTTTATCCCAATGAAATCAAAAGATTATGGATCAAATCATCAATAGAATAAAATATCTTGAAGTTATCTGCTGCAAATATTTTCTAATTTATTTAGAAAAAAAAAAAAAAGCTATTCATGTTCTATATGATACAATAAGACACTGATGAGGTTCGGTAGGTAAATAGAAAATATAATTTGGTATGTGTAACGATACAAAATAACTTGGAAACTCTTGGAGTTGAATCATCTCCTCCTTTCTAAGAAGAGGAAATTAACATGAAAATGTTGATAAATCATATTCAAATCGAATCACTCCAGCTCTTCCACTAACTTTCCGTTGTATATTTTTTCCAACAACCCGAAAGATATTAATTGAAACTTATTTTTTTTCCCTTAACATCTAAATAACAATTTTTTACATACCAAGTGAAGTCTTTTCATTCAAGTTTAAAAAAAACATGAGAGCCTATTTAGTTATTTGGTTATGGCTGTCTCCATCCGCTAGCTCCTCGCGAGTTTCCTTTTCCTTCCAGATTCTCAAGACTCATTCCAAGACGATTTGGAAAGAAAGGTTGATTGTAGTGTAATAACACATCCCTTTCCTTCTATATAAATTCACCATTTCAATAATCATGGAATAATTTTTTTCTTTTTTTTCATCACCCCATGAACACTAAGTGGCTATTATCACGATAATACTGTGTCAATCATTTTCGCGTGTTTTATTACATATTGTAATAACAGAAAGCACCTACCATATCCTCAATTATAACACATATGCTTACAAAATTGATTTCAGAACAAGTAATATTGTACATACATAATTCACGCCTCCACAGTTGAAAAATCTTCATATACTAAGATTTTCAAGACATTTTACTGGACTTGCATTTGGGTCCTACCATGTATATTTCCCTTTATGTATTCTTGCCCTCATATTCCTAAGTATAATATAAGAAACAGTTACCTTCACAATTTGAGAAGTGTTTTCTGAAAATGATACACAAGCAATTAGGGTACATTTACAAATAATAGATGAGTCTAAGTGTAACTTATGACTCAAACACAATGGATGTGTATATATATATATATATATATATATATATATATATATATATATATATGTATGTATGTATGTATATACATATATGTATCTATATATCTGTATATATATGTGTTTGCATATGTGTATGTATGTATGTATATATATATATATATATATATATATATATATATATATATATATATATATATATATATATATATATGTATATATATATGCGTGTGTGTATCTGTGTGCATGTGGTATAGATAAGGAATATTCTAAAATATCTTTTCTATTCATTACTGAATCTGCATATGAATTTTCCTTTTATTATTACTCCATTTATCCGTACTCGAAACTCCATCATTTCTTTATCTCCTTCCGCAAGTGCTTCACAGACAGTTTCTCTCAACTTTCAACCTTTTTTTGCGTTTATGATGATTCATCTAAAAGGCCAGTATTCCAAAGGTGTTCAAAGAACGTGGTTGAATAATTCCTGCATGCATTATCTTGCTTGTTACTGTGAAATGCGTACTGATTTGCACATTTTGCCTTGCATTACTCCTTCCACATCTCTTCAAAAGTACTCAGCTACTTAAATAATTGGATATGCAAATTGATTTGTGTCATCTTCTCTCCATTGATTTTAGATAAGGTGTAGTATTAATTTCATTATTAGTGAATTGTTTCCTTTAGTAAGCAGCCGTGTCTCACATAACTTTCTTGTATTGAATGAAATCCGATAAGTGGTGCAGAATATACAAATTGTATATAGTGTAATCAGTTTTCAGTGTCTTACTGTATGATACTGAGAGAGAGAGAGAGAGAAAGAGAGAGAGAGAGAGAGAGAGAGAGAGAGAGAGAGAGAGAGAGAGAGAGAGAGAGAGAGAGAGAGAGAGAGAGAGAGAGAGAATCTTAAACCTTACCAGTCCCATAGAATAACGCACAAAATCTAGAATAAAAGGATAATAAATGTTCCCTTAATCGGCGGATGACATGATTTTACTGTTGGTTAACACATCTACAAATCACAATAAGAATAATATACTCATACGCATAAAATATGCTACTGGTTTTAATCAAATTGTTTATAAATAAAAATAACAAAACATTAAATGATATGCGTGGCATTTCCATAAAAAAAAAAAATAATTTTTAGACGTTTACGTTATTACCTCTCGTCAACTTTACAAGCTAATAAAAATTACCCATTCGTAAACATGTAAACAACGAATAACCTAAATATCTCGCTTAAAGAAAAAAATTTAAAATATCTAAATCGCTAATTTTAATTCTTAAAGAAGCATATATCAGAAATGGGAAGAGGTTCTTATTTTCCTTTTTAAAGAAACAAATCGAAGAAAATGATATAGCTGTTTTATCTCTTCAAAGAAACAAATCGAAGAAAAGGAGACAGCTTCTGATACACGTCTATTTGAATGAAATCCAAGAAGATTCCCTCTGTCTCACAAGTAAGATATATATTTATTTGCTTGTACTGATAAGGCCTGCGTGCAAATTTCCTAATACTGTTGAATACATAACGAAATACACAAATGGGGTCCCATATACGAACACAAACACACATAGTAAAGAAAAGGAAAAAAAAGATAAAAGTAAGTTTTGTTGCATCGATTTTTTCTTAATATAAAGAGTTGTGGTGCCCAATTGGAAACGTCCCTGTCTGACGATGGGCGGACTGGGGTTCGAGTTGCACTCAAACTCGATAGTTTCTTATAGTGTCGGCAAACTCACCATTCTTGTGAACTGAGGATAAAGTGGAAGGGGCTATTGGTCAACCTGCTGAATCATCACCAGCCATTACTTGGCCCTCCTTGTTCCTAGCTTCGGTTGAGAGGAGGCTTGGGCGCTGATCGTATGTATATATGGTCAGATACAAGGGCATTAACTTACTGACTTGGACATTGTCGCTGTCACTTGTCTTTACAACGCAGGAGTGGTCTTTAAACCCTTAAACATAAATATTTTTAAAAAGGGAAATGAAATAAATGTTTCATGGTTTCGAGAATCTGATATATCAAGCTAACGATTAATGCTAAATCTGGATATTATTCGAAGCAGCACAATAATTTACCTATAAAATGACTAGTCACGCCGCTAATATTGATTACTTCAATTTTTAATTAATCTGTAACCTCCCAGACTTCATATTATTACATAAAAAAGATAAACTAAAAAATAAATTTGGATACACAATTCCTATTTTTTTTAAACCACAGTAGAAACAATCTAACATTTTCCCCTAAATGTTTACCATCAAGAATTGTGAATATCACGCATGTTTAACCCTGGAACTAAAAAACAAACCTTCTATTGACGAAAATTCTGATTACAGGGGTGTTTTTTTCTCTCGTGCAAATATTTCAACCAATACATGTTTCATTCCAGACCATTCTTCTTCTCAGAGAGATTTCGTGGTCTTTTGGAAGTATATCATTGAGGAACTTACAGTTTAAAAGATTCTGGAAGAAAAGGAGAACAGGGCATATAATATTTTGGAACTGAATAGCAAGGCCTGATCTATACCCTCAAATTTCCGACTTCAAAGACTTCTTTGTGTGAATATAATGTTTGACGGGTACAACAAAGTCAAATAATTGATGGAAACAGGTTGTTACAATCGCTCTAATGATGTAGGCAGGGTAATGTCAATAGTGTAGCGCTCAGCCAGCAAGGATTCTCCAGACAACAAAAGAATATTTTTCCAGGGCCTAGGAAGTGTCGGATTGAGTGTGTAATCAAGTGCGGCTACCAGTGCCCCTAGACTTCAGCTCCGGTCTCCCTCTCAGCTCAAGTGTTTCTGGTTACACTCATTTCATCATCATACTGTACATCATCTGTGTTTTCAATACCAATCTAGTATGGTTTTCATACACTCTCTCCATTATGAAAAGTCTTCACCTACTCATGCGCAAGTGTACGTCCCCTTTTATAGGCCTGTCAACGCAAGAGCCCATGTCACATGAAATGCATGGCAATCTGAACCGTACCAAACTATCAATAGTTTGAACAGGATTAAGAAAGGAAGAGATCAAAGTCATGATACTTTCCAAAATAAACCGTAACATTTTTGCTATCAAAATATTTCTATCCCTTCGCCATATCTCAGAATTTCTTCACATTCCAATAGCTTTTACACAATTGACTACAACATCTAAAGAAAAACCTGTCTTCAATATCAACACTGAACATTACCACTTCAACTCCACAAAGAAGCGTGGGCTCATCAATCCCATCGTACATTCCAACTTTCACTTACACCTCGTTACCTAGTATATTTCCCATATTCAGCTACTCTCTTCCCTCCTAGTCATAACATCGTAAATTACTTACATTGCCAAATTTAATTTACAATGGGCTCTGAACAATGGCATGTGTCCCATACTTCCCATTCTTAGCTATGTGGTCGTCGTAGGGTTGTGTTATAGTAGACTCTAACAACCATAGTAAAGATTGAGCTGGGGACGAGGATACGACTCGGGTACAACTCTCTCTCTCTCTCTCTCTCTCTGTCTCTCTCTCTCTCTCTCTCTCCCTCTCTCTCTCTCTCTCTCTCTCTCTCTCTCTCTCTCTCTCTGTATATATATATATATATAAATATATATATATATATATATATATATATATATATATGTATATATCTATATCTATATATATATATATATATATATATATATATATATATATATATATATATATATATATATATATATATATTATAGAAGTGGCACTTCGGATGAGGCTAAACAACCTACCTCAGGTTTTTCAAGGAACACATATCCCAAAAGCGTATGGTAATTTATCAACGCAGCAGAGCAAAAAATGGATCTAGTGTACTTGGATTAGTAGTGACAATAAGAAGTTAGACACCAGGAAACATGCACGAATGTATAATGGTGAATTATATACACAACCAGCTATCAGTCCTTTCCTACTTTAGGACTCGATTTCCGGGAGCTATATCTTTCCAAACGCTTACTTCATATTGTATATTCATGAGGTGAGTGGTAGAAATATTCCATTTATACTGGCTTGCAGATAGGATATTATTCTGTGGTGAGGATATATTTCAATATCATATATAAAAATTGAAGTTATTAATGAATTTCAGATCAGAAATTGACAAGTTATTTATTTTCCTGTCGTAAATAGAATAAAAACCGAATGATAAATTACCTCCTTATATTCATTGCCAAAATGAAAATCTAAATCTTGGTTAAATACGTCATTTCTTTTAGAAAAGATATGATAAATATTTAACAAATGTATCTTTTTTGGACAAATTGCTTGTAGACCTATTATATTTGTTAGCATTTGGTTATGAATAGATCACATGCAATATCAGCAGTAATAATTTAAGTATATATATACAGTATCTAAGAACGAATTTTTTTTTTAAATGGCATGTAACTTGAATTTTTAGTCTCAATGACAATGGCAGAGCATCAGATGCAATATCCAAATTAATCGTAAAATAACATTTACCAATGAAAATGGAAATGATTGAGATAGGTTAAAAATACCCGGTATCCTATGTTCAACGCAAATATAACCGATCATAATACCTATAAAAAGAGAGATTCCTGGTTATTTACCAAGATATTGATTATATTCATTTTAAAGCAGAAGTCTTTGTAAAACAAAATAAAGAAGAAAAATAAACCAATTGACCAATTCTGTAATAAAGTATTGTAAACCTGAAATCATCTAAATATTTTATATTGTCATACAAAAATAAATTTTCTTCTTATGAACTGAGACTACATAAATAAAACACAAGGAAACTTGCAGAGGATAGAAACAAATTAAACGCAACTTTTCAACAAAACGAAGTCCAGGCCTTTTTCAAGCACCATCATATTTCAAGTAGAGGCTACACATGTATTTAAAGCTAAAATGTTTATTTCGAAAAGTTACCTTTTTCCATAAAAAAGAAGACAATCCTGATTTGCTTTTGATTCATCAATAAGATAACAGTAAACTGATTTAATTCAAATATTTCATAACCTCTTTAAAATTAATGAGAAAAACAAAAACTCAATAGACTATACTGCAAGAGCCAAATATTGCAAGGTATGCTTGATGACTATGATCTTTTAGAGAAAATACACATCAACCATGTCCTCACATATCACATAAACATATATATATATATATATATATATATATATATATATATATTATATATATTATATATATATATATATATTACAAGTTGTGTATGTGTATTCATAATAGCAATAATAATCAGCCTACGTTTCAATTTCTTCACGCATTATAAATAAGTTCGTAAATATAAGCTAAACCCAGGTACACAAATATACATCGAGATATTCTCTCTCTCTCTCTCTCTCTCTCTCTCTCTCTCTCTCTCTCTCTCTCTCTCTCTCTCTCTCTCTCTCTCTCTCTCTCTCTCATGTATACTGTATATATTACAGAGAGAGAGAGAGAGAGAGAGAGAGAGAGAGAGAGAGAGAGAGAGAGAGAGAGAGAGAGATGAGGAGCATAAACATAGGTAAAAATCACTGAAAGTATTGGAATATGTAGATGAATGTTATTGGTCTAGTGCAAAATGGTCTATTATTATTAAAAATGGGCGGATATTTAACCGACCTAATGACTCTAACTCGACTCTCACAGAGCTGGCCCACGAAAAAATCTGGAACCAATAAAATAAATTATTTAAAATCAAATAACTGATAAAATTTAAATACAAAAATTTAAAACTACTATGCATAAACCATTTTTTTTAAAAGTATTAGAACTGTATTCCTTAAAAACGATAATCCTAAGAACAAATTCAGATAAAATGCCATTCATTGTTTTTGGACCCAAATTTGAGACTCATATTTTACATTAAAATATATTCTGTTAATATAGTATTACAGACATTGCCAGTTAAATCTAGTCTGTGTCGTGCGCTTTTGTCTCTCTCTCCGTTGAGGAATGCCATGAATAAATAATATGTGTCACTTGTTACAACTTATTGTCGGATTCATCATTCCACATCTTCTGCAATTTCGTCATAATAAATTGCTTAATTGCGGTTATATAATCTTTACGGATGAAGTAATAAAGAAAATCAGCGAAACACAAAATGCAGGTGCAATGTGAAGACTATGAAAACTTGTGATGGATACATTATGAATGGCTGATGTTTGCAGACAATGTAGTGTAGAGATAGTATAACTAGAGAAACGTGGAAGCACTGGAAAGGGGTTGTATTTTCGAAAGTTGAAAATGAATGAATGCAAGAGTACGGTATGGAGGATGTTTGGGAAATACGTTGGTAATGAGACTGAATATATGAGTAGAATTAGAAGACATTAATTCACCAATAGATTTAGGTGATAATTATATAGATTTTGATTAGATTAAAAAGCAGGCGAGTTACAAAATTGATGAAGGAATGAAAGTAAGAGGTATATGCAGGTAATTTGAGGAACAGTTCCTATGAAAGTAAGGTTGTAGGACTTTGGGGAAACCCAAAGTGCAGACAAATAACAGTGGGTCTTGAACACAAAGAACGTCCCAGTACCATGCATAGAGAGGCAAGGAGTGAAAAGGGGTGGGAAATACACTGATTGAAAAGATACCAAGTCAAGAAATGGATTCGAACTGTGGAAAGAACAGAGGACGGAAGGTTAGGGGAATAGTGTATAATATGGATGTGTTGGGAGAAAGGAAAGGAAGAGCTATAAGGATTTAAGAGGTGGATTGCAAGATATATTGGAGCAGGAGGGCAAAGCTATAAAGAACGCGAGATAAAACATTCAAGATTGAAGTGAACAGAACTCTGGGAATGCGATCGGTCGCACAGCTGATAAGTATAGGTTTGTAGGTACATGCACTGGGTAACATTGAGGGAGTTTTCAGCACATGTAGTGCATTCTTGTAATAAAGCTCAAAGAATATGTGACAGTGATTCATTTTCTTTATTTCTGCAACAAAGGGTTCTGGTGGCCGATGTCATAACGTCCCTGATTGGTGAACGCCAGGCGGGGGTTCGAGTTCCGCTCAAACTCGTTAGGTTTTTTGGTCGCTGCAACCTTACCATCCTTGTGAGCTATGGATGAAGGGTTTGGGGGAGCCTATAGGTCTAGCTGCTAAGTTATCAGCAGCCATTTCCTGGCCCTCCTTGGTTCTAGCTTGGGTAGAGGGGGGATTGGGCGCTGATCATACGTTATGCGGTCAGTCTCTAGGGCATTGTCCTGCTCGATAAGACAATGTCACTGTCCCTTGCTCGGGCCATTCATGAGCATCATTTAATACTTTAAAAGGACTTATCAGCATGAAAAGCAGATTCACTATAAAAAATTTTCTTAGTACCAGAAACGAAAGGTAACCAAGGGCCTTTGTGTCAATGGCGTATGAGGAGATGATGATGATGATTACCTTCCTACCTTCCCTTATTCTATAACTCACCCATCTTTCTCTTTCACAGTGTGTTTTATCCATCCAAGTACTTGGAATAATCCATTTGATTAATTTCTTTAACAAGCTGTTTAGGCTTTCAGTTGTCTTTGTTCCTAGTTTCCACTTACTTTCATGTCGTTCTTCTCACTGAAATTGACTCTTAACATTCTCCTCCGGCTAATCTTTCAAATTCCTTTACAAGATTTTACAGGGTCTCTTTACTATCTCTTTTCAGTCTGTATTGTTAGCAAATGTCAGTAACTTCACGCTGAATCTGAATTCATGAATCGTTTGCTTTAAACTTTACTTTGAAACAATATCCACTATCATTTCAAACTTCTCAAATCCCTCTCCCCATTCGGATATTAACCCTTTGAGTGTCAACCCTTTACTAAATGTTTTGGCACTCAAGCCCCAGATCCTTTTCTTTAGTATTTTACTTCTCCCATTTTAGCACAAAAACTCTTAGGGTTATACGCGAACCCACTCCATCGGTGTGTATGTATGATAATCTTTCCGGGTGTGCTACTGTGTTCTATGCTTATGTACGCCAGCCTTGTCAAATTTAACTGGCAGAGATCATTGGCACTTTCTCCCAATCTCGTCACACGCAAAAAAAAGCAGAGAAGGGGAGGAGCTTTAAGAGATCTATGTCCTTCCCCTCCAAAATCCCCCCTGCTGATCAAGGATCATAAATTCTATTCGCAACATTAAGGTGTTGGCCATTCTTTCACTCTCAGTTCGAGTTTTTTTTTTTTTTTTTTTCTTGAGTTCCATTTCCTTCCTTTCAGATTTTCAGATCAAGTTTGAATCGCTGACTATTTAGATTCTTTCACATAATGACTTTTTTCCTATTTGTCAAATATCTTAACGAATATTTGACAAATGTTAACCTCCAAAAATATATAAAAATCTAGTTGTGAAGTTCAGGTTTCTGTTCTGTGAGGTAAAGTAAATATAAGGAGGCATCGTGATATGCAGGAAAAAAATTATCTAAGATTGGAAAATGTATGGCCTATTTGTTTATCCATCAATCAGTATAATTTAATTCAAATTTTCGAAAAGGAACTCATAACCACAACAACATGTTAAAAGAACAAAGGTAAAAACATTCAAATATTCTCATACTATTCACATACAGATTCGAAAATACGAGAGCATACACTCACACGAAAGCTGCACTTCATAACAAAAGGGAACATTAAAACCATTTTATGTATTGGTACTAAAGAGTAGCAATATTAAATACTTTGATTTTAGAGTTCGTATAATTTTGTACTAAAGAAGTAATATTTGTAATGAAAAACATATTCTATGAAAATAAAAATGAGTTTATGAAAAAATTAATATTGTGAAGAAACATGAAATAGAAATAATGACCATATTGAAAGTAACCTCTATAGACATACAATGAAATACTAAAGACCTTTTTCGGCAAAACATGAAAAGCAATATAATAAAGGCACCATTATGAGAGTTCATTCCCAATACCACATCATGGACACATTATTCGGAAAGTTGATATGTACCTGACGCGCTTTGAGGTAAAATGTAAACAACCCGTGTAGCAGATGCATATATTCCGTAATTTTAATCGAGACTTTTTCTGTAAAAATTAACTTTCCAGCTGAATATTTTCAATTAAAGTATTTGATGTCAACTCTCATAATAGCGCAGTATAGTCACACACTTTTCCGACACATTTATGCATTGTGTGTGTGTATATATATATATATATATATATATATATATATATATATATATGAATATATATATATATATACATATACATATACATATATATATATATATATGAATATATATATATATATATATATACATACATATATATATATATATATATATATATATATATATATATATACATACATATATATATATATATATACACAGTATATATATATATATATATATATATATATATATTTGTGTATTTGTTTCTTGACTTGTTTCTTTATTTATTTGGTGCATATATCTTCAAATTCCATGAAGACGACGTTTGTAGTCATAAGTTGTAAGAAAAAGATGCAAATGACACAATGAAATATTTGGTTTGGTGAAATAAAATTAAAGATTATTTGAGATGCAAGTGCATGTAGAGAAGGGATTATCATTTGCAACAATTTGCAAGACATTGAATATGATTGACATAAAAATCTCAAATTAAAGATAAGATATCTCATAAAAACAGAAGAGAAGGGGAGAAGTACTTCAAGGAGAATATGTTTTTTATATACAGCATAATTACAGTTCATCGTTACTGACGACAGGATTCTAACCCCTCCAATAAATTTGAAGTGTAATACGAATACTCCCTCCGTTTTGTGCATTGATATGACTCACATATCCAATCTTGGGTTTGTACAGAATACCTTGCCACATGTCGGGAAATTCAAATGGGGATTCATGTCTGGAGAGACCTCTTTTCTGGCGCTTTGCTGTTGTCTTTTATGGTGAGATGGAAAGCTTGGCGGTGATTCCGTTGTTGTTGTTGTTGTTGTTATTATTACTAATAGCTTAGCTACAGCCCTAGTTAGAAAAGCAAGATGCTATGCGCCGAAGGTCTCCAATAGGGAACAATAGCCCAGTGAGGATAGGAAATAAGGAAATAAATAAATGATATAAGAAGTAATGAAAATTGAAATAAAATATTTTAAAAACATTAACTACATTAAAACAGATATTTGATTAATAAACTATAAAAGGACTTTCACAAGCCTGTTCAACATAAAAACATTTGCTGCGAGTTTGAAGTTCTACTGATTCAACTACCGATTAGGAAGATCATTCCACAACTTGGTCAGAGCTGGAATAAAACATCAAGAGTACTGCGTAGTATTGAAACTCATGATGGAGAAGGCCTGACTTAGAATTAACTGCAGACCTAGTTTTACGAACAGGATGAAACTGTCCGGGAAGATCTGAATGTAATGGATGGTCAGAATTATGAAAAAAAATCTTATGCAAAATGCATAACGCTCATTATACACACCATGCTATCGCTAGCAAATATAAGATAAATCAATGGTTCCACGAATTAATGACGCTAATGGAAAGATGCAATCTGAATTGAACACTCTTAGGTCGAAAGAATGAGTAATATTTGTTAGAGAGAATAGACTGAAGACTTAAAGAATTTCTTGAAGACTTGTAGAAGTGACTCCTGACATCAGACACAAGGATTTGCTAGAATTTTGTGAGAACCTATAATACAGTGATGAAGAAATGAATCATTGGCAAGCAAGAGTTTTAAAAGTATGTCTATAAGAAAAGGTTCTAAAGGAATAGGCAAGATCAATAACTGTTGTTTTGTGAGAACTTATGGTAATATAATAGATTGTAAAATTCTGAAGAACATGATACAACTTAGTATACTATTGAAGGTGCATGGCAATATTTTAACTGGGAATATGAAATGGGGGATAAAAGTATCGGCAAGAAAAGAATTTAGTGGATGTATGGGAAGATTAAAAATTAATGTGAAAAGCATCTTCTGTCTAAAAACATAATTCATAGATATTTGATTTGGTAAGCATCGAGAATATATTGTATAGAAAATTAGTTTCTAGAACAATTATTTATTTTTTATGATGAATTGTGAGTAAGAAAGAGGGGAAAGTGCGCCAGAGGCATTTCCTGTATAAATGTCAGTTTATCCCTTCGGACATATTTTACATACAATTTTTCTACTCAGATCGGCGTCATTAAGTGTATTTTACGTCCAGTAATTACTATTTTTTTTCTTTTATAATTTACATATATGAACATTTACAAAATATCCTATCTTGTATAGATTTTGTGCTAAAATGGGAGAAGTAAAATACCAAAGAAAAGGATCTGGGGCTTGAGTGCCAAAACAGTTAGTTAAGGGTTGACACTCAAAGGGTTAATATCCGAATGGCGAGAGGGATTTGAGAAGTTTGAAATGATAGTGGATATCGTTTCAAAGTAAAGTTTAAAGCAAACGATTCATGAATTCAGATTCAGCGTGAAGTTACTGACATTTGCTAACTATACAGACCGAAAGGAGATAGTAAAGAGACCCTGTAAAATCGTGTAAAGGAAGTTGAAAGATTAGCCGGAGGAGAATGTTAAGAGTCAATTTCAGTGAGAATGTATGTAAGTGGAAACTAGGACAACAGAGACAACTGAAAGCCAAAACAGCTTGTTAAAAAAATTAGTCAAATGGATTATTCCAAGTATTTGGATGGATAAAACACACTGTGAAAGAGAAAGATGGGTGAGTTATAGAATAAGAGAAGGTAGGAAGGTAATCATCATCATCATCTCCTCATACGCCATTGACATAAAGGGCCTTGGTTACATTTCGCTAATCGTCTCTATCTTGACCTTTTGATTCAATACTTCTCCGCTCATCATTTCCCACTTCATGCTTCATATTTATCAGCCATGTAGCCCTGGGCCTTCTAACTCTTCTAGTGTCTTGTGGAGCCTATCCCTCACCATGATCTCATCCCCATATGGCGGTCGAGTAATTTCTCTTATAGTTTAATTTTTAATCCTGTCCTGCCATTCAGCTCCCAATATTCTTCTGAGGGCTTTATCCTTAAATCTACTAAATCTAGTGGAGACTGTTTCATTGTCATACCACGACTCATGTCCATACAGTAACACAGATCTCACTAAACTGGTATATAGCCTGATTTTTATGCGTAATTTCAGGCGATTGCATTCCCAATTTTCACTTTACCTTGCTATTGCGTGATTTACTTTTTTCAAGCGTTCACTTAACTCCAATTCTAATGACTTTATATTGGAGATCATAGTTCCTAAATATTTCACTTATTCTACCTCATTAATCCTTTCTCCTTCCAAGGATATTTCATTTTTCACTGCATATTCCGTTCTTATCATCTCTGTCTTTCTTCTATTTTTCTTGAGACCAACCTAGTGTGATATTTAATGCATTCTGGTAAGCAAGCTTTGCAAGTCCTGTCGTGTTAAGCTAATAAGGGCAGCATCATCAGCATATTCTAGGTCAGCTACTTTCCTATTACCAATCCAGTCCAACCATTCTCCACCATCTCCAAGTGTTCTACGCATTACAAAATCCATGAGAAGGATAAACAACATAAGTGACAAGACATTCCCTTGGGGTACTTCGCTGTTCACTGGGAATTCATTTGATAGGACTCCACTAAAATTAACTTTGCACTTGCTATGCTTATGTACAGGCTTGATCAAATTTGCATATTCAAGAGGAATTCCATAATAACTCAGGAATCTCCACAAAATTGGCTTTTTCATAGTCCACAAATACCATCAAAAGTGGATTTCTGTATTCTACGCATTGCTGTACAACATGTTTCAAAATGAAAATTTGGTCAGTACAACTTCTACCTTTTCTAAATCCTGCTTGTTCATCTCTCAGCTTTTCATCAATATTTCTCTCTAATCTCTTTAAAATAAGCATGCTATATACTTTCATGACAATTGACGTAAGTTTGATACTTCTGTGATTATTTCAATCAGTCAGGTGTCCTTTTTTTGCCATTTTCACCAACAATCCTAGCCCACATTTATCAGGTTTTCCCTCTTCATGCCACATTCTACAAAATAATCTTGTAAGCATTCTAGGGATCACTTCATTTTTCGGCCAGTATAATCTAGGCAGTTATTCCATCGTAACCAGGTGCTTTCCATCTTTTGAGTTTTCTAGTAACAGCTTCGACTTCAAACACACTGAACTCATTCATGTGCACATCAAGGTCTTCATCAGCTTTAGGTATATGAATCAAATTATTCCCTTCGTATCTCCTATTTGTGACCTTACTGAAGTGTTCCATCCAACTTGGCCTTGGATGGGTGTTGAAAAAATTGGATGGAGACTTACAAAGTCACGGAAAACAAAGGTTGTTGTACATAAAGGCGGCGCTCAACAAATTATCCTATATAAAAGTGAAATACGGATGTTGAATTCAAATATAAGAAAAAACGTTGAAGCCTTTTCAGAAAATTGCCGACTGAAATTGTGGTGTAAAAATGCGGGAAAGGTGATAAAAGGTTTTTATAATTGTCACGAAGTTTTGAGGTTAGTTCATATAGATATGATGTAGGACTCCATGTTTGTGAAAACAATTATATAACTAGTAAGTGACAAGAGAAGAGGATAAGGAAAAATGAATGACATTTATGTCTGATAAGTATGAAAGTGCAATAAAGCCGGTTGTGAAGATACAGAACTGTTTATGTAAGCTTTTTTTCTTATGCACTGCCGATGAGCTACAGTCCAACGTTTAAATATGAATGTTGGCGAGACCAGTATCTTATATTACTTTTGGATCCAGTGTTAAGAGGAAATGGCTGAAATGTTGAATACGCATACGTAATTATAAAAAAGATCACACATATATATATATATATATATATATATGTGTGTGTGTGTGTGTGTGTGTGTGTGTGTGTGAAAGTGTGTGTGTATGTGTGTGAGTGTGTGTATGTGTGTGTGTTTTATGTGTAGCTGTGAATATAAATCTACATATGTGTAAGTATTTAATCAAATAATATTACTGGGCTATTCTTCGGTAAAACCTATGTGACAACGAAAATTTTAAGTCTCCTCAAGGATATTTAGAGAAAGGATCACTCTTTATTCTTTTAAATAGTACATTTGGTATAATAATAATAATAATAATAATAATAATAATAATAATAATAATAATAATAACATTATAAAAATAGTAATTATAGCAGAAACAGCTTAAATCAGAGGTGATATGTCATCAACAGTATAGCAAATATAAGAGCTTCATATTCCAGTGAAGTTACCACCCTTTTCTTTTTTTAGGATAGGCAATGAAGGGCTGTTCCTTTACAAGATACTGCTGAATGACATATTTCTGAGATTATTCCTAATTTATGAAACCTTCTTATCTTCCCCAGTAGAATCTACTTGAAATATTCGTAGATGGTTTGAAATAACGCAATAATTTCGAAAATTAATAGGTGGATTCGGTATTGCAATCCAAATCTACTTCTTGTTCTTCTATTAACGTGTTTCTTCCCATTTGTATGGGGTAAGCCCGGTTGCTTTTTTTTTGAAGAACTTTGCTATGGCTTTTTGGGTGTAGACCATAGTCCCGATCGGCTGCCCTGCCTGATATCGCTTATGTTCATGTGTTGTACCATTCACCAGCGTCCTTCCTCCCAGCAGTGAGGAGTCCTGGTGCGGTTAGTACGACAATTCGAGACGTGTGAGGTGTCATTTATGTTTTCAGAAGGTGTTTGAAATCTACTTCTTTACCATCAAAATGTCAGAAGGTATCTAACGTCCCGCAAGGCGAGCTCCACGGAAACGTTATCTAACATAAGAATGCTGGATTCTATAGATTTTAACATTGAAAGATAGCTCCGTTTTTATAGCACTGGAAGTAAAGCAGAAAGTACTTTGCTGCATGAACAATTAAGTGGAAGACTTAACTGCAGCACCGATATTTTTCATTACAAGGAAGCAAATGGGGTATTACAGATGACGTCTATGATTCGTACTGTTGAAGATGTCACAAAATATAAATCAACTTCCATTACCGTTTGGAGATAATAGTTAAATATAGGATTCCAGCATTAAAAATCGTAATAATTGCACATTAAGCGCTAAACTGTACTAAGACTCATTACGCTAACATTTTTAAGATCCTTACATTTGAGTTCTCTATGCAAACCGATGCGCAACACTGGCTATCACCAATTATCGTAAGCAAATCAATTACAAAAAATATCATGGAGAGCCCACATGCGAATATGCACGCAAACACACACACACACACACACACACACACACACACACACACACATATATATATATATATATATATATATATATATATGTGTGTGTGTGTGTGTGTGGGGGGGGTGTTTGTGTCCGTTTGCGCTAATTATCAAGAAGAATGAAAATGTGGGCCAGACCTAAATGTTACGGGAGATGATTGTCAGAAGCTGTCCATGGTATAGGTGAATCTTCAGAGATATTATCAAATAGCAAATTGAGAATGTACACAAGATTCTGCAGTTGGTACGAATTATTATACGTTTTTATGATAAAATATAATAAAGTGACTTGTTTAATATAAAATTGGGATTAAAAAAAATCAGTGATATTTCCACGTATGTTTAATAATTCTATGGATGAGTCAGTGACTGGAAATGCAAGAAGATTTTGTAATCTAAGAACAGTTTCGAAGATTGGCGATAAACCTCAAAGTTGTTTGTAATATTTGAAGATTGATGGCAAATGTTAGTAGAAATAAGGTATCGAGGATGAATGGAACCAATAATTAATTGATTATTTTTATTTGTGAAATTTTCACAGCAAAATAACGTGCTAAACTATGATTGTTGCAATAATCATAAACGTGTGTACATTAAAAGACGCAGATAAAATAGGAAGTGTATTACTGGAGATCAAAGCTGTGCTTAATTTAATCAAGAAGGTGGGACATAATTTCCCTTTCTTAAATAATTTATAGAGGAAAAAATGTTCGTAAAACATTGCAATGATGGTGAAATCCAAACCTTTTCTCAAAAAAGGATTCAGGTTCCGAAAATGACCCAAAGTGTTTTTTCTTCTTCTCTGGAAATCGAATTAATTCCGAGACTGAAAGGGTGTAATTGAACTGTAAAGGAAACGGAGGTAGAGCTGCGATATCTTTTCCTATTTATTTATCAGTTAATAAGTTTAAGTGAGAAATATACTTCTCATTATTAATCTACAAGTCACAGCGCAAATTGCAATTACATCTAACTTGGTAAAGACAGCTGGAGAGAGAGAGAGAGAGAGAGAGAGAGAGAGAGAGAGAGAGAGAGAGAGAGAGAGAGAGAGAGAGAGAGAGAGAGAGATGTAAATCATTAGGACATAATAATTAGCTTATTGTATCTGGTAGTAAATAAGTACCTTTGAAGATGAAAGAACAAATTAAGAGACTAAAAGAGAAGCTACGTTAACTAACCAGAACTTTATCTTTGCAAGCACATTGAGCATTTTCATATCTAAACATAGACATGAATTAATAATTAGGTTTCTTACTAACGTCAGTTCTGATTTATACTCTACTAATTAAGCGCGATGTATTATATCGAAACTGACA
>NC_090768.1:20064106-20069106 GCF_036898095.1 Palaemon carinicauda
TTGTAAAGATGTTAAAAAAGAATAAAAGAAAAAAAAAAGAGGTAAGGGACTTTGGGTAAGCTTTGCTATATCAATGAATTTGTCCTCTTTAACGCATTCCAGGAACATTTAGCCACAACCATAAGCTCCTCCCTCTTGCGCTTCTGTTGTGACTGAAGAGCCGTTTTGGTACTAAAACCGGAGTCAAGTCATCGCAATACATATCAGTATCCTAGCTAAAGACTGGATTTATACACTAAAGATCAGCGCCCATGGCCACTCTCCATCGAAACTAGAACCACGGGGAACAAGGCAATGGCTGATCATGACTCAGCCGTTAAACAGTTAAAGCCACCCACCCTTCTATCCTTAGCTCACAAAGACAACAAAGTTGTTCCCTTGTGTATACTATTAAGCCATGAGCGTTGTTCGAACTCTTGACTCGAAGATTTCAGATTAAATACGCTTCCACTGCACTATCTTTTGGCTATTGGAGAATCACATATTGTTGATATAACTATCATTGATTTGTGCAACATCTTTGGGGTATTCTTTCAAGGTAGCTCTTCCCAGTATAGAAATATATGAATTACGCTATCGGGGCAATGTAATCAGCTGGATTTATCAATTAATTTACTAATCTTACAATTTATGCTAAAAAGTAGTTCTTGAACTCAGGGCACACTGTTTAGTATCTTTTTAATAGTAGTCCTTACATAATTTTTCATATTTATTTTCAATATCTGGCATCAGGACAGAAATTTTCATTGCGATCATTTGATAAAGGCCGTTAATGGGGAATATGTGCAAACTTGAGAATCACATTAAATACAAAGAACTTGCGTCAACGAGGAAAGCTCAGAAAAGGTCTAAAATACGAAGACGAAATGTTATAGCAGAAAATGCACCAAGGGAAATGACCCCAAATAACCTTTAGGCGAAGGCAGGAGCAGTAAGAAGATGCTTTCATTTTAAAAACAATAAGATTCCTTGTGTAACTTGCCCGACAACAAGAACATAAAAATAGCTTCCTACAATGAACAATAATGAAATGGCTAGGCTGGAGGCATGCTTCGTAAATCGCAAAGAGAGAGAGAGAGAGAGAGAGAGAGAGAGAGAGAGAGAGAGAGAGAGAGAGAGAGAGAGAGAGAGAGAGAGAGAGAATATCTTACGATTGCTTCCATTCATATGGAGGTCAGGATTGCATCGTCGACGCCCATTCTATTTTCTTTTTATGCATATTGAGTGAGTTCTAATCACTCGCGTCTCTTGTCTTTTCTGAGAGAGAGAGAGAGAGAGAGAGAGAGAGAGAGAGAGAGAGAGAGAGAGAGAGAGAGAGAGAGAGAGAGAGAGAGAGATCTATAAGGTCTTGAACAGGACGTCACGTTGTTCTGCTACAAATGCCAGATAACTGAGCTCCAAATGTAAGGGTTCAGACCTGCAGGGAACTTTATACAGAAGGCTGTAAATGTCACAAGGGTAAAGATTCCAGGAAGATGGAAGAGATACTAACGAGAAAACTCAATGGTAGAAAGGACAGAGAAAGAGGGGTTCGTTGGCAATACCTTTTACGGTGGTAGAGAAGTAATACATTTGATTATATGGCAAACATATTAGCCAAATCTGAATATAGTTATGCCTGAACACAGAGAAAATTTCAAAACATCATGACATCCGGTTATACCTATAACATCAAGATTGAAATACAACGATGAAATAATTTCACATATTACATGTACAACCATTTAACATAAACAGGAAAAATCTGACGTTACCATATAAAACTAAATAAACTGTAAATCTATGAAAATATAAGTACACACATGTGCGTGATAATACTGCATAACTTGCCAGCGATGAATCAGCAACTAGTTCTTTTAAGGAATTAGCTGAACCATCTGGAGTAAAAAGTAAACTTCAAGTAAATTCATATAAAATATTTATAGAAAATTTCTTGAATATAAACCTTACATGTATTCACTTTACATGAAAATATTTTCCTGAATAGAGAAAAATATGCATCCATATATTAGAGTCAGCTACAACCCAATCAAGGCGCACCAATCTTTCCTGGCCTTATTTGACCTTATATATATATATATATATATATATATATATATATATATATATTTCTCTTTGGACCATGCAAGTTTATATCCTAGTTAGCCTACTTAACTTCAAGCCCCTGTAAAGAACGCTAGTTATAGTCAACCGAATTATGATTTAAAACATGGTAGCAGAATAAAAGAATAATTATAGGTTGAATGTATCTGAAGTTTATCAGTATAGAATATTTGCGAAAAAAATTATGCAATATACATTAACTTAACCATGGAAAAATATAGTTAAGAGCTATTAATACGGCTATTGCTCTATAAGAAATGAAACAATGATTTTCCATCACCCGTCCCCCCAAAAAGTCCAACCGATTAATGTCTGCAAGTGATTTCCAATAAGGTATCATTTTAAAGCTGAATTATATCATTTTCATGCAAGACGTTCAAAAAGTCAAAGTTAAAAAAAAAAAGAGATTAGGTAGCAGAAATATAATCAATAAAAATTTTATTGCATGCAAAGTTTCGATAAACTGCCTTTTCGAAATATATTTTATTATTCTATACCTCAATTTTTTTAAAGAAAAATATATTACTGTAACGTTGGTTTATGAATACAAAGTCTTTTCATATAGAAATTTTGTCTGATTATCATATCGATTATTGTTTTCATTTATTATACAGAACCATTACATAGGAACACCTATTACTTTTACTATATAAGTATTCTGGATACAGTTAACTTATAAAAGTAATGTACAAAATATATAATATGCAAGTGATAGCCTATATTATGTAATTTTACTATTATTCTGGACGACATTGGCAAAATACTGTAACATATGGGATTACCGGTACCAACCTTACGTTATCACTCCGGGTGTTCCTAAAATCCGTGGGGTTTAATACAGATTGGCTGTCACTGACCAAATGGTTCGATTTACTTCACTATCTGCAATCTTTTTATCAACTCTTAGACCTTCCATTTCAGTGAGAATGCCGTGCCATGAAAGGCAATGTATCCATGTCTAAGGGAAAAATCCGTTGCTAAACCACCGGAGTAGAAGATGCACTGACTTTGCCAAAATCTGGTATATGCATTTTTAAAGTTATCTCTAACAAAGATATGTATTTTGTGGATCTTTTTCTGAGCTGTCTATAGTAGGCCTAATGTAGTTAATGCAATTGGTGTTGTAAATTGTAATGATTTCAATGTCGGGAGACGAATAAACAAAAGGACACATTCATTTTTCATACGAGTATATTTAAATTAATCTATCCCAAAGGACCTATTATTGGCAGATAAAATAACATCATAAAATGAAAGTGGATAAATAAACAAGAAGTGATAGATATAAGATGGGAAGTGTAAAGATTTTGCCGGACAAAAGGCTAATGACGGTTTAAGAAAGGATACACAACGTTGTCGTAATACATTGGATCTTATTTGTTCATTGAAGTGATACGTATTTAGCTTAAGTTTCCTTAATGCCATTATCATATAAAGTTGATAATTCGGCTACAAATTCAGGTGAAAAAAAAAATCCGCTGTTATGAAGAAACAATTCATCTATAATTCAAGAGTGACTAAGAGTTAAGTAAATACAATGGTCCCGATAAAAAATAAGTAGATAAAAAAAAATACTGCTAAACAAGTAAAATGCTCTTATAAAGGCATGCGACAATTAAAAGAAGCTCCAATTAGCAGCTTTTGTATGTCCCGTTCTCTTAATTATCTTGCGGATATAAATATATATGAACAAGGCCAATTACATCAAGGTCTACATTTTTCCTTTCCCACCCCAATTTTTCGCATATTTGCCATTTATCTGCAGCTGTTGCACACATCTGTATTTATTGAAACGTTTGATAAATGAATAAATAACTTGAGAGCGAAACGGGTTTATTTTATTACTAAGGGAACTAAAATGTGAAGAGAATATATGTGTGGAATCCTAAAATTCAAATATTTCAGTTTTCCTGTCTTTTAGAATTAATTACAATCACTACCCGTTTTTCAGATTGAAAATCCAGCATATGACCTTAGTAAATTTTTAATTCTATAATTGCGTTTATGTTATAAAATAGGTAAATGTGTAACACCAATAAACTAAAGCCATGTCGACTCACTATCAAACATTATATACAGGCATATAAAGTATGATGAATGAGAGTCATTCAGTCGAAATATTATCATACATTTTATAAATCTAACCTCATGATTTTTGCATTTCATCTATATATTGTATAACATAAATGATTGGATATATATATATATATATATATATATATATATATATATTTACATATATATGTATATATATATACATACATATATATATATATATATATATATATATATATATATACTCACACACACAAGTTTCAATTAAAGCGGCTTCATAAATAAACCGAAGACAATGGTCATTTCCATATTCTGATTTCAATTGTTGATGAGTGCATTAAACCGATGTAGTCTTTATAGTTGTAAACAAATCTATCTTGTATATTGAAGTGTTTTCTACTGACGCATGATGGCGGTTTTTTTAGTTTTCTTGCATGCACAGAGAGAGAGAGAGAGAGAGAGAGAGAGAGAGAGAGAGAGAGAGAGAGAGAGAGAGAGAGAGAGAGAATTTTAGCTGGTTATAAAAATATTATGGCAGTGGTTCACTTTTGAGGAATATTTCCCCTATTACATATTTTTGGTAAAAGTGTGAGCTCCCTTCACCATCTGAGAGCAGGGCTCTATTTGCATAAAGATCCCGAGAGGTAGCCCAGTCATAGGAATGTTGGGTGGATGAGGATTCAGTCAGTATGAAAAGGCGGAATATGAAAGGAAAATGAAAAGTGGGTTGAAGACGATGAACGTTCAGTTATATATGATCAAGGGCTATCAGGAAACGTCAATTAGAGTGACTAACCTACATTCTGTTATCTTTGATAATGTCATTTATACGATATATATGT
>NC_090768.1:20074106-20079106 GCF_036898095.1 Palaemon carinicauda
TATAAGAACCCGTATTAAGGATGGAAAAAAGTAAATGAAGACCGAAAAATAAAGAATCTTATGGAAATACAGTGTTTCAAAGATATAAATGAATTTCTCCGCCGAATATATAAAAAAGTACAGGTAGACAATACATTGTATCATCAAAATTACACTTTAGTTAATTATTTTAAGAACACTTGCTGTTAAATGTTCAACTAATGAAAAAAATTTTATTTTCTTTGAAAATATGTTCAAAACCATTGAATCTATAGCAAGTAGATACAATGTATGATGTATTTTAGTTTATCCTAAGAATAAAATAAATGTTGGTAAATCGTTCCACGACTATTTTAAAGTCAGAGTGAAAAACAGAAGCCTTTTTTGCATATGGTTAGTTAGACTCTGTTTACAACAGTTTTCCTAGAATGAGAGCATTATTTCTTACTGTTTCAATAAGTTTATTCTACAAGAAATAATATGCATACAAAATATGCACAGCAATTTACGCTACGATGAATATCGTAAAGAATTTGAAGTTTATTGCGGGTTTTAATGCGTCACAACACAATCTTAATAACTTAACATTTTTTACTCATATTATACCTTCAATAAAAAATATTATATATTTTACCATAAATCTTAAAATTATACTATAAACCTGAAAGCATGAATCATACCACTCGATAAAAAGAACCCTAAAACGAACAGAAAATGAACGTAAATACTGTTTTGCCTCGGGCTCTGGTTCCGAAATACAAAGGGAATTCATTCTTTTTTTAACGAGCTTTAGGCCTCAAATTCATGATTCAGATAAAAGTCAAAATTCCTTCAATACTTTTAATCTCGAAATCATAAAATACACTGAACGCAGTTAAGGCAACAGAAGCGCAGGCAGTTACAGCAAAATTTCTCGTTAAGAAAATGAATGTAATTACCCGTCACAATCCTGGAAAGAATGATAAAACAACAGGAGTAAAGATTAGTCCTTGCTCGTAGTGCAAACATTCATTATTCTCTCACTCTCTCTCTCTCTCTCTCTCTCTCTCTCTCTCTCTCTCTCTCTCTCTCTCTCTCTCTCCCTGTACGTGTGTGCTCTCTCTACCGTGATAAGTCTTTCCTCGAAGCTAAAAGGCTTTTAGGACCACACCGCTGGTCTAATCTGTCGGCTGTATCGACAATAGCCCTAATTTTTGTTTGTCTTTTTTTCTTTTGGCCATCGGGAGAGAAATACGCAAGGAGAATAGAAGAAATGTTTTTCCAGACCATTTAACGTTTTTTTTGGAAAGAAAAAAAAAAGCATTGTGACGATGAGGCTTTGGTTATACAACTTTGAAAATCTTCATTAGAGCATCTGGAAGAAAGAGAAAACAACGGGTGACACTCAACTCTTCATCACAATTGATTTGGCATGAAGTTTTCGAGTGTTTCAGTTGATTAGCATGCGAGACACGCTTTATGAAAAAAGGGGATATATAATTTTGATGTATAGAAACAATAAACTCAATCAAAAGTTAACATATCTTTTGACTAATTATCAACAAAGATTGGTATGGAGAATTTATTTAGTAGTCCAACATCAATTGATTAGAAATTGATATGAACAACACATATCTCAACATAAATAGAAACATACACAAACATAAATAAATAGATATAATAATGTAAAATATCACTAAAGTTTAGCCTTTTAAAAAACATGTACAGTACACATATCCAAACAAATAAAGATATGCATATCCTCCCTGCAGACATGCTCTATATACTCTTAAAACATTAACTATGCTGCATAATAGTGGGATGTAATATATTACAACTGAAAATGTGTTCCAGAGTCAATCTAAAGATGAAACAAACCGTAACTGTTTTCAAAATGCTATTTTCCTGATAAATGTAAACTTAAATATACAAACTCGTTATGTTATCCCAAGGAACACCTCTTAAAGTGGTTTCACTGGACATAAAACGTGGCCGTCTTGTTGTCTTGTAAGAGTAACACTGAACTATATAACATTTCAAGTAAATTAACCACAAATATGAACCAATATCCTTAAAATATCAATGGAATGAACGGAGAACTTACAATTTCGTAAATAAACGAAATATAAAATGTGAGAATCTTCTCACATGAGGAACAAAGAGGAAAAGAAAACATTCTCTAAACTTCATGATGATCGAGAGGTTCTGGGGATTTTTGGATCAACGGATATTTTGGTAAAGGAAAACGTTCTTTCAGCATTTACGGGGTCTGTGACAGTCTCATATTTTTATTTCATCTTGTCGCTCTCCTTGTGCAGTAAAGATGGATCTAGTTGGTAAAGTACTTCATGAATTTTATTATATATATATACTGTATATATATATATATATATATATATATATATATATATATATATATATATATATATATATATATATATATATATATAAAGAGAGAGAGAGAGAGAGAGAGAGAGAGAGAGAGAGAGAGAGAGAGAGAGAGAGAGAGAGATAGATAAATATATATATATACATATATATATATATATATATATATATATATATATATTTATCTATATATATATATATATATATATATATATATATATATATATATACCAGACGTTCGGATTAATGTACTATATACAACTGAAAACTTGTTTTTCCGCCTTGTTCATTCATAAAGAAATGGAAGCAGTTATCAATAATTCATGTATTTATATCAACGGACCTTTACCACATAACCTAGAAATGTGATGAATTAAAACTGGAGATATGAGAAGGATAAATATGAGTTTGGACTTTGCAATAATTAAATTTATTACGGTAGAAGGAATAGAAGAATTCAATTTATTATGGCCTCAAGATTCAAAATAAATATACTTACCTATACAAAGCTCCTCATCATAATAACCATAGTAAAATATCCATTAGGTACACTTAGCAACGGTTCCTATATTCTGGAATACAATTTTGAGAACAAATGTTCCTTCATCAAGAAAAGCAAATTGATCAACTACGAAAAATAAATGAGAAAATATGAATATCATTGCTGTATCGGTATCTCATTCAAATAGTGTGAAGAGGACATCAGCCTAGTTGTCGATATAATTATCCAAAACCTGTTGGGTTTTTTTTTTTTTCTAAAGAAATTTTTAAATTATAGCAAAGACAACACTATGCAGATGATGTAACTCCGTTGTTAAACCAACAATATAAAAATGAAATAAATACCTCTCTCAATAAGAGACCTCAGTCAGGAAATAATTATTTTACTAATTTGCCGATTTTGTACCTTTCACGCCTTCATTAAAAAACATGGGTAATATGGTACGCATTACTGAATGCAACAAATATACTTATCTTATGTGTCAATATATATATATATATATATATATATATATATATATATATATATATATATATATATATATATATATATATATATATATATATATATATATATATACAGTCCCAACAATTGCAAGGAGCAGCCCGTGTCTTACACAAGGTAAGGCAATCTACACAGACAGGCAGCATTTAGGTAATTATCGTGGATTTACGATTTGTCCATCTTCCCAAGCTTTCTTTTCCGTAATTGTGAATTTTCCTCTCGGCTTAAGTGCCGGTGTCCCATACGTTAGTATGCACTATTTTCTTAAGTTAAACATTAAATTCATATTAATGGTAGTACAGATATTTTGATAATTGGCAGAGTATGAAACTGGAACTACCTTTAACTAACGACCTCTTTAGCTTATTTCTTTCTGATATACGCATTGCAATAATGTTTTTTTTTTTTTCCCCAGGAACGCTTCTTTCAAATTTATTGTCTCGCTAATAGCGTTACTTCACCGATATTTGAGGTTACTGGGTCATATCAGGTCCTATATTTAGTAACCTTACATCGGATGCAAAAATAGTGTTTCAAGTCTTTCAGTGTGACTTTCGGCGTGGGCACACGCAAGATGAAATTTATTGGCTAAAACATATTTTACTCTACGATCAATTTACTCAATATCTATTTATTATATGTATATCTAGCTTGTTAGTGTTATCTATTTTAGAATAAAAGAATAAAAAATTTTCATCATTCTTCTTTGCTTTGTTTTCCTTTCTCTTATATATAGCCATTCCTTTGTGTGAGATTGCTGTTGAACTGCACTGCGGTTTACCTTGTTTTATTTATGTGTGTGTATATATATATATATATATATATATATATATATATATATATATATATATATATATATATAACATATATATAATATATATATACACATATATATTTGTATATATATGTGTACATATATATGCACATATATATATATATATATATATATATACATATATATATATATATATATATATATACAGTATATATATATACAGTATATATATATATATATATATATATATATATATATATAATCCAGAAGCATATATATCCTGCTGCATTACTGGCGTTTACTTTTTTACTTTTTTATTTTTACCATTCCGCTCCACTGCAGCAAGGTGATGAACTTGTTTGCTTTTTCACCTCATGAGAGATCGCACACTATACTTTCTCATAAAATGGAATATCTAGTTACATTCACATAGCACAAAAATACAGCAACCAACAGTTCGTCTTGTATCATTATATTTCTTTGTATCTTCTTTCCTTCAAGAATGCCATTTCCATTAAGAATAGAAATAATGAGATAATGGAAGAAATAATGAATTAAATTCTATCAAGATATGCCTATTTAGCAAATTCCTCTACAATATATCTGAATAACCAGCATTTATCTTATGTTTATGATGGCAATATAACAGTAGGAATAGTAAGGGAAATGTTGGTATTAAATTAGAATTCCTTTCAAGGGCTTAATGGACCAGAGCTTATCTTTTTTCAATCATTATACTTAAGCCATACTTGTTTTCTCTGGAAAAGGGATCAATAATGTCAACATCGACAACCACTTCCCTTCGGAAAACTAAACGAAAATTATGTTTCACAGATAATAATTTAGAAATATGAATAAAACTATACGCGATTC
>NC_090768.1:20089106-20101606 GCF_036898095.1 Palaemon carinicauda
AATGTTACATCTCTGTTCCAAAAAATTCTAAAAACTTGTTAAGAATAGAAATTACCAGCATTAGTTACTTAATCAAATCTACAAATAAAATTTGGCTTTAAGCTACAAACAAAAAACTAACATAATTACATAACAAAACTAAAAGGAATACATCACCGTATTGATATGAAAATACTATACAAATTCAAGAACACTAGATGCAAGCTTTATCATTCACATCTGGTATTTCTTTAGTCCTTTCTAGAATTTAATAAGACAACCTTAAAGATTTGAAAGATTCATAAGCCGTCAGTTCTAAAAAGAAAAAATCAGGTATTCACATAAGTACAATTGTATTTATTTGAAATATGTATGAATAACTGGATATACATTGTTTGAATATGTAATTTCCAAATCGGAATGCTCTCTCTCTCTCTCTCTCTCTCTCTCTCTCTCTCTCTCTCTCTCTCTCTCTCTCTCTCTCTCTCTCTCTCGCTCATATCAACATTGTGCGCTTAATATTGTTACAATGATATTTCTTTCGTATTTTCTTTCATTAACACTAGTACATTTTATGATATCTTTTGCATCATGATATTAGTTAACCCTGTCAAAGTGATGAAAAGCAATTATGTACAGACTTTTAGTCATGAATTTTTTATCATTTACCTTAAAACTTTGACTAAAAAACGATCTATTATCACATTGACATATGTATTGCAGATTATTGAATATAGAGCTTTTAGTCCATTTAACTGCCTTTTAACGGCTCTCCTTCCATAAGAAACCTTTGATGAAATAGCCACCTGTGTTTCGGGGCCCTTTTTATGAGGTTATTAAACACTTATAAATCGTTCTTATCGTTTTTGCGAGAAGGAATGAAGTGTTTAATGACAAAGAATGCCCCAATACCCTTTAAAGACATTTTTTTAGTCCACGTGTAATCAATTATTGACTAATGCTTATTCTATTTTTTTTTTAAATGTCATATATGAAAATCATATCTAATTACCAAATAAAGTTGTCCTTTAGTTTTGATGTAGATCTCTTAGTACATTCCACGCAATTAGGAAGGAGGTTGTCACACAGTATCAGATGTAAGTTCTCATGATAAAAGGCAAACCAATTATCGCAGAAAGAATGTAAATGGATTCCTTTTCGATATATATATATATATATATATATATATATATATATATATATATATATATATATATATATATTTTCAATGAAGCATACAGTGTTTTCTAAGATTTCTGAATGATCTGTGACACTTGGAAAGCGTCGGTTGATCCCACATTCGCAAAATGTCATCACTATCATTTAGTATCGTATGAAATATTCTTTTGATATTTTAATGGAAGATGGATGAGAATTAGAAACAAATCTAATTCTTTGTCTACCAAGCAAGAAAAGCTAATATTTCACTTCATGGAAAATAGATGAGAATGAAAAAGTATGGGTAATTACTATTATTACCTAGTAAAGAAAAATAAATAAAATATTATATCTACCCTGGAACTCTTGAAGGAATCATAACATTAGACTGGTAAATTTTGTAACAATATCATATCATCTTAACTAATAAATCAAAATGTTTATCAGAAAGAGTTAAATTTTGAACATAAAGATGACAGTAAATGTCATAGTCAACGCCTGAAGGGGTAAAAGTGCTAAAACAGTTGGTCATAGAATTATAATAGTAGGTTCTCTATTTGCATTAGGCAAATTTGACTTCAGCATACTCGCCTCAGATGGGATACAAGGGGTAAAGAAGGAATCATTTAGGAAACAGCTGGGAACAGCAATTAGACCGGTAAAGAATCATAAGAAAATATATGAATTGAACAACAAAACAACTGGATTTGAGGTGGGTCATGGACGCCATGGAGGAGTAATGGTTCCTACCCTTCAACAACTTGTGGGGATTGGCTAAGTACTCGTGAGACCGATACGATGGTTTTCGCCTTTGGTCATATGCAGGCGGACGGACCCAACACTGACCCCATTAGAAGTGTATTTACTGGAAATGACACAAAGTTTCGAGTTAGTCAGCACAAGTACAGCGTTTGTGGAAGCAGACCGTTATTTAGTAAAAAAGGAGACTGGTGAGCTATAGAGGATGCCAGGAAACTTCAAATCAATCAATAAATCATGGTTAAGAGAAAATTGAAGGATAATTCTTGGCGAAGCATGTGTGGAACAACATAGATTGGCATTGATAAATATCAAAATGAGAAGTAAAATGCTCAAGAGGATGTTGAATAGATCAAGAATGATATATAGATATTAAAGAAAAACAACTTAATTATTATAAGAGGAAAGAATTTATTAAGTGAAAGAAACCCAATAAGGAATAAAGTTAGGAGAGGAGAGACTTGATACAATAGAAAATAATTGGAAAAACCAAAGCAGAAGAGCTAGCAGTAGGGATTATACGTTCCTAGTGTCTCTAAAAGGAGCTAAATTGGTGGGGGAGGACAGAAAGATAAAAAGGCTTTCATGGATTGAAAGATGAAACATATGCAAGGGGTGACGAACAATATGTATAGGAAAAAACTATGAAAATAGTGGGAACACTAATAGGAGGCAACAAAGAATTTGGATAGAAGGTTAGGAATATAGGAAAAACAAATTGAAGATCTGGGTCAGCAAGGTGTCATCAGCAATAATAATAAAAGAAATATGCGTAGGTATGTTGACATAAAACAGCTGGGCAGGATTTTATAAACCGAAAAAAAAAAAAAAAAAAAAAAAACAGAATTTGGGGTAGACGAGGAAATTGCAGGGAATGGTGGTGGAGTAAAAATCTAAGAACTTAATAAGACTCTCAGTAAAATGGAGGATGGTAAAGAATCCAGTCCACCAGAGGTGTGAATTCAAATGTCGAATGGTACTTAGTATAAAATTGGATCAATGGACACTGGAACTGTTAAAGGCAACATACGAGTAAAAAGAGGAAGTAATATCAAACGAATGGTAGTAATATCAAACGAATGGAAAGAACATCTAATGGTAAATGTGTTTATGCAGAACGGCTATGGAATAGTCTGCGGTGATTATAAGGGAATACAATCCACAATATTTGTTGAAAGTGTTAAAAAGAATAATTGGTGAGAGATCACAGCCATTATGAGAACTGGTGAATAGCAGCATGGCTACAATGCAGAAGAGGTACAATTTGCACTGTATTTATAACAAAATAGCTGTGGGACAGAGACTGAAAAGTAATTGGAAGCTCTGTTGTTAATTTTCAGACCTAGAGAAGGTATTTGATTGAATACAAAGGTAGATAGTACCAGCAAAACCGATCACGTTGGTTAGAATGAGAAGGGTAAGATATGTAGCATGAATTTCTGTACAGTGTTGCTATAAAGATAAGTGTGAGTAAAACTGAGGTTAAGATATCCAGAAAGCAGGGAGAGGATGGCAAAGGCAAAGACAAAGGCAAATTTTATTCTATCGACCCCTTCCGGAGTATGAGAATTACAAAATTACACAAATATATATATTTTACACAAAAACTACAAAAAGAAGAGACCAATAGATTACTACTATATTTATGTACACATATATTCAGCAAGTACATAATCAAAGCAGAAAAGGTATTCTGACAAAGGAAAGTACATACATGGAAAAATAATACCAGAATAATGAAAATCCTAGAAAGTATTAAATCTAAAATAAAGACATTATAAGGTTAACAAACCTTGCAAGTCTTTTCAGTTCTCTAGCACTACTTGTATTGAGGAGCAGACTGAATTTAAAAGTGGTAGGTCTTCTACAATAGTAGGGCTTTAGGTATCTCTCTCTTATTTATTTAATCACAGGACAAACTAAAACATAATGGTATTCATTCCCAACTTCAATGCCGTTGCATAGTGTGCAAGGGTGCTGATTCTCCTGCCTAGAATATCTTTCAGTTGCTGCAGGAAGTTTGTGGGTACCACACCTATATTTACTAAGGGCAATTCTTTCTGGTATATCTAAATTTATAATATACTTTTCTTGGCCAAATTCTGTCTTAAAAAATTTATAATTACTACACAATATATTTCTTTCTACTTCTGCATGCCACTGTTGTCTCTCTATATCTTTGAGTTTCATTTCTAGGCTATTTATTATCCACGTGTGATTGAAATTTTCTGGATGCTCCCATATATTTGACATACCACATAAATCAAGGATAGTTTTAATTTTGTGGATCCAACTAGACTTATACTCATTCGACTCGTATAGAATTCTAAGAAAACGATAAAAAACATTTGACAATTTAGACGCCTTTGATTTTACAATTCTCAACCAAAATCCAATCATCCGTTTGCAAATAGATATTTCAGTTTTGAATCTGCCAAGATCCCCATATACCATGCAGTTTGCTGTTCGCTTGTTCACACAGAGCTGATTTTTCATGAACATCTTGTGAAATGTTTCAACATGATCTAGTTTGTGGTAACCCCATATTTCACAACCGTAAGTCAAAATTGGTACAACTAGAGCATCGAATAGATCACAGTTGATATCAATGGTTAATTCAAGTTTTTTACATTTAATTAACATACTAAATAATGCTCTACGTGCTTGAATGACTTGTTTTTTAATAGCTTTATCCATTTTACCATTATAATTGAACGTAGTACCAAGGTAAATATAATCATCTACAATTTCGATGCTCTCCTCACCATATTTAAAATTCGGGACATTTCTAACTTTTCCTCTAGAAAATACAACTACTTTAGTTTTTGAAACATTAATTTGAAGTTTCCAAGTATCACAATATTCTTTTACTTTGTTTAAGGCGTTTTGTAATTCCTTTGGGGATTCAGCCATTACAATAGTATCATCAGCATAAAGTAAAACATAAATACGCAAAAACATTTCTATATCAATACTACTTAATTTTTCATTTATTTCCCTTGAACACATATCCATCCCATTATACCCCCTGCTAAGAAAAGACTCGAAATCATTTAGGTAGATGGCAAAAAGTAATGGGGAAAGATTCTCACCTTGTCTTACACCTATGTTACATTCGAAAAAGTTAGAAATTTTGTGATTCTGCTTTATACATGATTTTGCATTATTATACATATTATATATGACAGCCATAATATTACCATTAATGCCATGTGAGATTACTTTTCCCCACAAGGACGACCTGTCAACCAAATCGAATGCTTTTCTGTAATCAACGAACAAACAGTATATTCTCTTTTTTCGATGGAGATAGAAATTAACAAGTGAATGCAATACAAAAATATGATCTAGAGTACTATATCCCTCCCTGAAACCAGCCTGCTCCTCACTAAGTTGACCAGTGCTGTCAATATAATCAGTCAACCTTTTATTGACACAAGCGGTAAAAAGCTTCGCTACACAGCTCAGTAGTGTGATACCCCTATAGTTATCTGGGTCGTCAGGGGATCCTTTTTTCCTCAATATGGGTTTTACTATCCCTATACACCAATAATATGGAACAACTGAGGAGATCAACACAATGTTAAAAATTTTGCATACAACATTTAGCATATCATGAGGGCAGTTTTTAAGGAACTCATTTATGATATTATCAATACCACATGCTTTTCTACTCTTAAGTTTTCTTATTTGAATTTGTATCTCATCTACTGTAAAAACTCTATTTAATTCTTCGTTAACTAACTGGTTAATAATGCTTGGGTCGAAATTATCAGGGTGTTCACTATCATCAGATTCAACATTACCTCGACTGAGTTTAGCAAAATAATCTCGAAATGTTTTAAGTGCAATTTTACAAATCAGCTCACTCTTATCAGTATTCTTTAACAAATCCCAATAATCCTTACTACTACTTTTTCTCAGATTTCTAACATTTCTATGAAATTTTTTTCTGAAAGATTTCTTAGCTTTATTAATTATTCTCTTATATGTTTTAGCTCTAGCTTTCAGTTCGTTTCTAGCTTCATTTGTTTTGATTTTCTTAAGCCTGTTTTTTACTTTCATATATTCAGTTCTTTTACTAGAACAGTCTTTGTCAAACCATGGTTTGCTAACCTTTTTGCAATCCCCAGTTTTAGATTTATTTTGATAAACTTTTTTACAAATGCCAATGTGTTTAGCAGGGTCAATATATAATTTTCCTAAATCTTTTACAATATCATCCATAATATTCTGGGTTACATTCAAAGGGTTCAGTGAATCTAATTTCTGGTCTAATAAGTTAATATCTCTAGTACTGAATGCTTCCATATACTCATTTTTTATGTCATTTGTCCATTTTGTTTTAAGTTCTTCATATTCAGAATTATTCATATCATGGGTTTCCTTACTATCTAAATCTAAAGTTTCCTCCTCCTGTATTTCCGGTGGTCTCATATTACAAGTCTCTTCCAACCGTAATACCATAGAGAGGGCTGAGTGAGTATCGGACAGACACCTGTCATATTGCTCAACATTAAAATCCGTAATACTACTCATAAGTTTAGGAGAAACAATAAAATAGTCAATACAACTTTTACCATTAGCTGTGAAACAAGTGAAATCCCCCACGCCACTGTCCCCCCCAAACCTCCCGTTAACTACCTTAACGTTAAGCATTTTACACAGTTCAATTAAGTTACGACCATGGTTATTAGTAATAACATCACTGTTATAGCGATCTGTGCTAAGACCAAGAGTTTCTAATTCCCTTTTGGAGCTAAACAGACATTCATCAATAAAATCATTTAAATCGATATTTTGCAAAGGGTCGTCATCTATAAAGTCATTAAGTAAGCCTGTTCTTGAGTTAAAATCACCAGCTAATATAATTGGTAACTCATAATTTGACAAGATAGGAGCTGCCTAGATTTAAAATAAGACATTTCAAATTTTCGGAATCTGATTTAAGCCAGGAGGGAAGATGTGATCCCGAGGTTGAAAGTAGGATAGAAGCAGCTCGTATGAAAAAGGAAGATGGTGTGCAAAGGAAGTGTATGGTTAAAGAAACACAGATGAACGTAAAATCGAGATCTATTGTACTGTGATAGAACCAGTGATGATGTATGTAACATGGGCCTAGAAAAAAAGGATGAAAAACAGCAGCGTACAGAATTAAGGATGTTGAGGTGACTTTTGCTTATCTCACAGCGTGAAATGCTGAGAAATGAAGAAACTAGGGGAATTACCAGGATAGTAACGATTACTGGCAAGATAAGGGAATCAAGACGAGATGGTATGGGCGTATACTAAGGATGAAATGGGAGGGAAGAATGAAGAGTGCTTAGGTGGAACCCCTTAGGGGAAAGTCAAGAGGTAGCAAAGGATTATGAGGCGTGATAAATGTGCAATCAGGTTTTGGTGAGAGAAGACGATTTCGTTATATTACTGTGAAAAAGAGACAAAACCTCACGTGTAAAAACTACAATACAGTACAAAATCTGATACGGAATCATCCAGAGACGTTAGGGATCATTTATTTGATCTTTACACTCCCTTCCTTAAAAGAGGGTAAGCATTTAACTTTACTCTCTTCCAGTATAATATAAATACATATCAGTGATCAGTGATATCCTTAGGCCTGTTAAGGAAGGAATGAAGCATCAAAAACGCAATTCTTAAAGAAGACAACAAATAACAGCAGTAACGAAAATGAGAGAGAATCTTGGTAGCCTATACAAAGGATAAAAAAGGACAAGGGAAACCCCTTTCCAGGGGGACACTAGAAATAAAAAAGGGAAAAAAGGCCATTCATACAATGCTTCATTACATAAACCATTTATGTTAAGAGCACCCAAGACTTTATTATAATAAAGTCTCTACTGGGAATGTGTCTTGATAAGAGAGGAAGAGGAAAGATAATCCTTAGACAACACTGACATAAAATGGCAATTTGAAAGGGAATCGTCTAATTCCATCTGATTTAGATATTAAGAATTTATAATGGATTAAGGTTACACAGATATTGCAGCAGTAAAAAACAGGGATTCTCGACTTGGAAATTCGATTGGCCTTTGTTCTTTGGAATTACAGAACTAATTATTGAAGATTAAAGAACTCTGGCATTAACGTCATTCCATGAGCCGTTTGATCTGCCTCTATATCTGTAAGTTGCTAGGCTGACCGAGGCACAACATTCAAGTATCCAGAATTTCTTTGTGATTCATATTCATTGTAAGAAGTAAAGCGCAAACTATGATTTATCCGTTTACCATTCGCATTTTTTATACCTTGGTTGCGTTTTTGTGATAAAAAGTGAATAAATGCTCATCCCATCATTTTAATTTCATTAATAAATTTTACTCCTTCCCAATAACGAAGGATATTAAAAGTAATAATTTTGTCAAGATGTTTAATTTAATTATTTGCCAATTAGAAAATCAAAGAATTGCTCTTAAAAGTTTGTTAAACGTTAATAATCAATTACAAATGTTATGTTTTTTAATTCTTGGTTGTTTTAAAACAAATGCTTAGAATGCACGCATATTTTATATTACTAATCATACCCCGTAAACTATTCATTGTCTTCGTAAATATATTAATTTTCTTTCTATCTATCATATTGTTTCACATGACCCTTTTAAAGTGACAGTATTTCCAATTATTGCATTTGCTGCAATTTGAAAGTTGGATCAAAGATCCTGGATTTATGTAATTTGGACCACAGAGTCTGGTAGTGGGGCCAGGGAAGCGATTCGGCACCGGGGGCAAATGGGAGAAAGCCCTGCGGTAGAAGGGGTCCTGGGTAGAAGGCTAAAAGGTGAGTGCAGCTAGGGGCCGAAGGGATGCTGCCAATACCCTGGTGAGGGGTTGCCACAAACGGCATGCAGGTAGTTGGCAAACGATTATTTTACCAAATATTAATCTAACAGTTTCAATATCTAATACTACAGCGAAACTATAAAATTAGATACCTATCATTTAACATAATGCTCACAATGTATACTAATGGGTATTTATTCAAACGTGCATATACTACATAGTGTTTATGTTGTCAATATGAACACTTTCTAATAAAAAAAATGTTAAAAATTAGGTAATCAATTATTATAGACTATTTAACAAAGATAGATGTTAAACAAATCAAACATAATCAACTGGTTAAACCCGATTTCCCTTCAATTGAAAACATAAGTGCGCCAACCAATAATTTGTATATCAACTATAGGGTTGCTATCTTCCTTTGTATTAAAGGACGAGATCAACAACTGTGTGCCAATTGTTCCTATGTAGCACCAAAAAAATAACAAGCAACAAGTTTAAATCAAAACTAGAACGTTTTGTACTGTTGAAACAGCTGAGCAAAGCTCATATGTATAAAACTATATTACACGAAACATATAAACGGTATATCATATTGCATACGCCGTTGCATCAGAGATAACGGATGATCTATTAAAGCTAACAGCAGAGAAATATGTAAGGGATATTTTGCAATACAAAAATGCTTTCCATTCCTCTATGACTTTTATCTTTTATTCGGCCGATATGGGTATTGCTTCCCAAAGAACAGTAAATCTCAATAGTTTAAATGGGAAAAGGGCTCTCTACGAATATGTAATATCTGTATTCAATCTTTTACAACCAGCATCACTTGTACGTTATTGCATTTGTCATTTTCCAGCGATATACCACTATGTGTACAATATGAACTCTGGATCAAATATTTCATACATTTAAAAACAAATATATACGAAAATGTTTATATATTTAACACACCTACACACCAACCACCCCTGGAAATACTACCGCTAGATAGTTATTGGGGCCTTTGACTTGCCGGATAGTACTACATAGGATCCCTCTCTGGTTACAACTCATTTTTCCTTTGCCTACAAATACACCGAATAGTCTGGCCTATTCTTTATAAATTCTCCTCTTTCTTCATATACCTGGCAATGCTAGGATCAGGGTCAACTACTACTCAGGGATTTTTCAGTGAGTACTATTCATTTGGTAAGGGTAGAACAAAATGTTTAGCAATAGTAAGCAGCTCTTCTATGCAAACAATAAAAAATCAAACATTATTATCTAGTCTTAGATAATACCATAGCCTTTGTAACATGGTCTTATAATGTCTTGGGTTAGAGTTCTCTAGGTTGAGGTTACACCCAGGCACACTATTCTATCGGTTGCGTTATTTCCTTTCCATAATGGGCTATTCTCCCTATTGGGGCCCTTGGGCTTATAGCATCCTGCTTTTCCAACTAGGGCTGCAGCTTGGCTAGTAATTTATATATATATATATATATATATATATATATATATATATATATATATATACTTCAATTATTTCGCAGGGAATTTCCACGATTCTCCTTGCATGATGATACTAAATGGAAACAACCTGTTTACAAATAAAACGTAACACAATTTCAAGCTGAAAGTACCAAAATTTAAAATTTCACTGCTTTCTCATAGTAACATCTCTATGACAAGATAAAATGTTTTTCTCAACTAATTAAGTTACTGAACGGGATTGTTAGTATAAAAGAAAATGAAAAGGGTCGACAGCGGGAGCGAGATCTGAATGATAGAGACACTGATGTGCAAATGCCTGTGATGTTTTATTTTGCGATGGTGTAATTAACAGGAGTTCATTATGAATGAATACTTTTAGATATATTGAATTAAAAGGAGAAGATTCAACAAAATTACACAGACCTTTATGCTACACACCAATCAGCTTGTAACGTAAGATAATATAAAGAGATAGCAAACACAGGAGGAATAAATTATACAAATGCTACATCTAAGACACTTACTTCTAGTAACAGTATTCCATGAAGGGTAATTTGTTAACTCATTAAAAAGTTTAACGATGAAAGTGAAGGTTGTGCAGGAGTTTATTGGGAATATAGAAAGGCGAATGACTAACATCCCCATAAAAGAACATATGAGGAGCTACTGTACCCTGTATCCGAGGCTATTTAGATTTTATTGTCAAAGTGATGGTGGAAGTTAAGTGACAATACAGCAAATGATGTTAAGGAAATTGGAGAGACAGTGAAAGGGTGGGGGGTACGAGAAGACCATGTTGATGAACGGCTGAATGGGTTCAGTCTGCAACTGATGTAAAGAGAGAAAAATCTCACAGTGAAACAAGTTTATATATTAATGAAAAACTGAATGCTATTAACGGAAATTAGTATCGATATGCATTCTGGTACAATTGCTGTGGAAATTAGGAAAACCAATCATGAAATGCACCAAGAAGGGCCTTAGTTCTGGAGAAGTTTTGGAATAAGAGTGTTGCATCAAGTTATACACAAGAATTATTGATTCCAGTTAAAACTGATTAACTGCGTTACATCGAGCAACAATTAGTTTTAGCACCAAACATTAAAAGAGTTTAAAAGAATTCCAGAATATTAGAGAGACACAATTCATCAAAATTATACACAAAAATAAGTTTAATTAAAGTGTAATAATCTCCGATTGTCTTTTCCCCAAAACATAAAAGACCTATAAATAGTATATTTTTTATTTACATAATATCAGTTATACCAAAAACGTTCGTCATGTAATAGGAGCTGTTTTTACATTGCTAAAAATAGCATTGTGGGAACTAAATGTGGCAATATCCAGTGTGGTAAAGAGAATTGCAGAAAAAAAAAGATGCGAAAGCTATTCCGCTGAGCTTAATGAGCATTCAAGTACCTTGCTCAGGTTTAAACGTTTAACTTTCCGAGACATTGCAACTGTCTTTGCATACGCGTTAAAGCAAATCTTGTATATACGGCGAAAATTATTCTATAATATGTATCTATTGGAACAATTAAATTACGAATTAAGTAACCGTTGTACACTACAATCTCTTTCATGAGTTCATACCCACCGTTAACCAAAACAAAATTGAAAGAAAATTAGATTATTTCATATAATCTCATAAAAATCACATCACCAAAAGTCACCTAAGTTTAATTACATTTTACCAACCCTCTAATGAATGACAGGCATGCACTGCGTCATTTAAAATTTTCGTACTCGTATACAGGGAGTACAGAAAATAATTTCAGAACTAATCTTCATAATTCCACCTCAATAAACTAGAGAAGGAAGATTCCCAATAAAAGATTAAAATTACTAATAAGGTTCTGTGGATAGTCAACAGAGAGTTGATGAGATTCTTAATTGAGTCCAAGAAATTAGTCTTATGCCGAAGTATCTTCGTCTTTAAAACCGAGAAATAATTGAAGGCTGCAGGGCTAAACCGTAACATAGAAACCAGCACACAAAGTTTAAATCACATGTACCATAACTTTAAGATAGAAATAAATCAATAACCTTTTAACTCTTTTTTATTTACACGCTTTTGGTTGATAATTCGGGTTGCTATAAAATGTCTTACTGTATTTCCCAACTATCAATTGTTAATTACATCCAAACTTGAAATACAGCTTCACCAATCATAATAGTGAAATTCAATTCTAATTAAATTCTGATCTAACTTAATAATATCCTATTCTTCGCACAGTGCCAGCAGTTTTTTTTTAATGATTCTTATTTCCAATGGTTAACAGATTGATATAACAATTATTATGCCAATCGATTTAAAAATAACA
>NC_090768.1:20104106-20131606 GCF_036898095.1 Palaemon carinicauda
TCTCTCTCTCTCTCTCTCTCTCTCGTTACAGTTAATTTTCCTCTGCCAACACATAAAGCTAATAATCTAGCCTATTCTTCCCACATTCTCCTCTGTCCTCATAATACACCTGCCAACACTGAGAAACCACACAATTCTTCTTCACTCAAATGGTTATCTACTCCAATGTAATTATTCAGTGGCTACTTTCCTACTAGTAAGGGTTGAAGAGACTCTTTAGCTATGGTGAGCAGCTCTTCCAGTGTTCTCTAGTCTTGTGTAGTGCCATAGCCTCTGTAACATGGTCTTCCACAGTCTTGGGGTAGATTTCTGCTTGAGGGCACACTCGGGGACACTATTCTATCTTATTTCTCTTCCTCTTAATTTCTTTTAGTTTATATATGAAAGCTCTATTTCTATGTCGTTACTGATCTTAAAATATATATTGATAGTTCATTGCTTCTCTTGTATATCAGCAATTCCTTTCATCACAAGGCTATTTTTCCCTGTTGGAGCTCTTAGGCTTATAGCATCCTGCTTTTCCAACTAAGGTTGTAGTTTGCTAGTAATAATAATAATAATAATAATAATAATAATAATAATAATAATAATAAATGATATGTCCATTCATAATCTGGGATTTGGACAGTTTTCATCTTGGTGGGAAATTTTTGTCTCATCACTTACAACCAAGCAGCCTAGTGTAAGTGGCATTGATTATACCTTTGCCGATGATGGTGATACGCAAACTCATTCGCAACATTAAAGCCCAACCCCACCCCCCACACATATATATGTTTATGTATGTATACACACATACAAACACACACATATATCTATATATATACATATATATATATATATATATATATATATATATATATATATATATATATATATATGAGTGTGCGTTTATATGGAATTATATATTTATTAAATTTAAGTTGTTCCCTCTAACAGGTGGTTACAGTGAAAAATAACATATTGGTACTTTTATTGCAGAATATTGGTCTAGCCCTCTACTGTGCCCTCCATATTCTTAGTCGCAATGTACAACAACACTAAAGGCTCATCAACAACATGAAAAAAATTATCTTTTTGAGCGTTCTGCTCGTTATCTTAAATGCTATCAGTTCTAGCGCAACGGGCAGCTTTCTTTCTAATAATTTCTCCTCCTTATATGTCCTTACATTTCAGAATTATAAACTCATTTTACTAACGTACAGTTATTCATTCATACCATACGCATACATAGGCCTACATACATATATATTCACACGAACACACACAAATATATATATATATATATATATATATATATATATATATATATATATATATATATATATATAATATGCATATATAAATATATATATATATATATATATATATATATATATATATATATATATATATATATATATAATGTGAGTGTGTGTTTGTGTGTGTTTAGAAAAAGAGTAATTCCAACCAATGCCAGTTTCGTAACAGTCATTATGAGGCAAAAGTGCCGCTCAGAATATTTTCCTAAACGCGTTTTTTTAATTAAAATAATGTATGGGGTGAATTTACTGACTGAAATCTGGTATGCAATTACAGAGAAATTGGTCATATTAAAGAAAAATGTCTTGAATTACAAAAAAGAAAAAAAAAATAGCCACCCAAAGGACCAAGGTAACAGATTAAGTGTCAATCACACTGTCAAAGCTAAATCCAAAAGCCATCCAAAGCCGAAGAAAATTGCCCAATACTAACTAAATTACACTAAATGACTACAAAGCCAAGCGTAAAAAGAACAAGGATGAATGATAACGGAGAGAGCCACACCAGAACGGCAAAATTTACACACATATTTCTGAACTACCCACAGTATAGTTCTTATTTTTTCTGAAACACTGATGTAGATTTTGTAACTAATAATAATAATGCTTCCAAAACTTTAATCGTGAAAACGTACGAATAAATCATGATCTTAAGATATCTTAGGGTGTGGCTTTTTCATATAAATTAACAGAGAGAGAGAGAGAGAGAGAGAGAGAGAGAGAGAGAGAGAGAGAGAGAGAGAGAGAGAGAGAGAGAGAGAGAGAGAGAGAGAGATGGAAATCAAAGCATTTGGACAGCAACCTTAATTGCATCGTGTTCACATCCAAATGGCGGATATAGCAATACAACATTAAAGCACTCACAAGCATACGTAGATTCTAGCAGCATGAATAATATATATACATATATATATATATATATATATATATATATATATATATATTCTTATATATATAATATATATATATTCTTATATATATACATATATATATATATATATATATATATATATATATATATATATATATATATATATATATAAATGAGAGAGAGAGAGAGAGAGAGAGAGAGAGAGAGAGAGAGAGAGAGAGAGAGAGAGAGAGAGAGAGAGAGAGAGAGATCACTAAATACTCATAGTACTAAACATCACCCGAGGCAATTACATCCACATTTTCTGGAGAACGAAAAATACCATCCTCCTAATCAAGTCGCGAGTCTAGTCAAACATTTCTGAAATGTTAACACCCGTTCTTCCCTCGGAGAGGTGGGTGGGAGGAGAAAGTAAATAGAGTCAATATTCCCTTATTTACTCTCTCCTGCATCAGGTTCTCACAGCCTGAAAGGATCATAAAGGAATGGTATTAGATTCCTTCTCCATCTAACCAAAAGCCTTGTTACTTAATCACTAAATACGGACATGAAATGAGACTGATATAGAGAGTGATTACTAACGACGCTATTATTTGGTTGATTAACTTTTAGGAGAAGATTTCATGTGTATGTGAAGAGCCTTTACAGTTTGTGTGGACATAAGTTACTAAGTAAATCTTCTTATGTACTCAACGCCAGTTGTAACTTTCCCTCAAAGACAGAAAAAAAAAAAAAATTTTAGGTTACTGGAATAGTTACTAATAATTTATGCCCAAAAAGTTAAATTTCTTGAGCTATTCTGAATAAAAAGGAAAAAAAATAAAACTAACTTGTAACTCCTAGAGGTGCTACGTCGTTTATTATATTTTGTAATCGAAGTCAACCGTACTTCAATTCTGCATCAGCATTTGATGGATGATAAAAATTTACTTGATATACAAAAGAGAGCATTAGACCAAATACTCGAGCCTCAAATGTAGGTAAATGGTATTCTATTGCAAGGTGATAATGTAATAACACATAACCAGGACTTAAATGACAAACAAAACAATCAGTACAATAGTTCATTGGCCCCAAAATCGCACCGTGTTATACATAAAGAAGAGGCAATCTTTAAACATCTATCAATCAAATAAAATATTAAAAAATATCAAAAGCCAGAAAACATTTATTCAACAGTTTGGTTCCTTATTCATCTTCACCGTCTCAAAATGTCCCGGTAGAAGTCATTCTTTTCTCCACACATTTCAAGCCAACAACTAAATTTAGATAGCCTTACTTGAATAGCCAATCCTCCTATGCTTTAAACAATTCCTCAATTCTTGTTTATCGTAGTTCAACGATCGATCAATTTGAATTTTTCCTAAAAGTGATAGTGATTCACTGAATAAAACAGGAACCTTCCCCGACCAATATGCAAACTAGTCTTACATAATGCAAAGTAACCGTTGACCTATAAGCACAATTCTTTACAGCTGAGAATAATTCTAAATTAATATTAATGACGACAGGGGCCTTATCATTTGGAATGCTTTAATAGAGGCTTACAAAGCAATTTCAGACAATGACCAATAACACCTTCAGCACTGAATTGCAAAAGCCACCTATTACAGAAAAGTTTTTCGTAAAAATCACCCTTACCTAACCATAATACAAATGCCAGATAAAAATACAGCTAACATATGAAGAGAAGCATCAGTTGTTTTAAGAAATACGGTTTCAATATTTCAATAATGCCATAGACTGCTGATGTGTGTGCAGCTTTAAATTTTAGATGCCCTTTATAGACATATACGCACAGAAAACTGTATCTTTAGTGAAAAAAAAAATCCAACAAGGGAAGATCTCATCAATTAAATAATTTTTTTTTACTGTAGCACTAGAATTTTATCCTCACATATGAGCGATGGGAATATAAAGATTATCTAACAGCTCAACAAAACATAAATCATATGAGGACTCCATGAAAAATATATCTAATGGTGCTATAATCCTTTAATTAGCAGAATTATCATTACTAATATTATTGTTGTAAATGTAAATTATTACATGTTTGAATGGTAAAATCTATGAGGAATCTTATTGGCTGTCTTTTCTGCCGAAGAATTTAATGTCCTCATGTAAAAATAATTAAATGTTGCATAAAACGCAGTGTATCTTTTATATAATCTGAGCAATTACGCGATTCTACAGGCCTTAAAGCTCCAAGTTTAGGTTTGAGGTTGTAGATCCCTATGCCAGTCTCTAAACACTGGCCCCTTATGATGTTCGAAATAATACGCTATGTTTATATGGTTGAGATTGATTGACATCTAGGCTTCTTTTGTATAACTGTTATTTCTGGAAAATATAGGTATACTGATATCATAATAAGGAGTAAATTCATAAAGTTCGTATTATATATATATATATATATATATATATATATATATATACTGTATATATATATATATATATATATATATATATATATATACAGTATATATATATATATATATATATATATATATATATACTGTATATATATATATATATATATATATATATATATATATATATAATATATATGCAATAAGGACAATTGCACCCGTTTCTAGTCCACTGAAGGACAAACGCCTCAGACATGTCTCTATTCATGTCTGGGGTTTGACCACTTCAACACCACGCTGAACATTGGGGATTGGAGATGGTGAGAGACTTTAGTCTGATCGCTACGTTAAGGTTTCCCCACACAGAAAGGGGGTTTTATATATATATATATATATATATATATATATATATATATATATATATATATATACATACATACATAATAGTAACATCAAAGCCTCTTGCAAAACTTATCAAAATTGAAGACTGATATGAAGTTTTGCATTAAAGGAATATAAAGTGACCAGTTGGCTATCATGATACTTCAGCAAAATTGAGATTTTCGTAAGCTAATAGAAGTGGAGAAGTTGCCTGCTTAGCTGTAACTGGTGAAAGCTGGGAAACATATATAACATAAAATGCTGAAGCTTCTGGTAATGATACTATCAACTCTGTACATACAGGAAGCCTGGTGAAAGGATTCTGATATTCTGCTAGTGTTAAATTAAAAACCAATCTTGTTTAAGATAATGAGATGAAGTTATAGGTAAGTCTAATCTTCTTGAAATTTGGATGAAAAATATAAATAATGTCTCATCAAAAAATCTTTGAGCTAATTTACGTACAGTCTAAGATGCCCGCATTATACCTTCATATATGAGCATATATAATCAATTTGAAGTAGGAATCGCTAATGTGGTTGGATTCATATCCATTCTCAAGGTTGTCTCATATGTATCAAAAGTGCTCAACTATTTCCTGTATGCATATTGGCCACGAAAAAGGCTGCGTCTGAATTCAAGACACTCCTATTGATTTCCACTTCCTTACATGTCAAAGGACACCGTCTTCAGCCATTACCACTGATAAAAGTCCACCTATTTCCAATGGTCATTAACTCGAGACTCTCAATCTAAATTGCGGAAATGCAGAAACGATACATCCAATGTACATAAAATGTTTAATAAGATATTCATATTTCAATCCTTGAAATCATTCAATTCCAAAGAAAATATTCGCCGATTATCTTTCCGAGAAAAGGTGTTACTATAATGGGGGGAGGGCGACACCCATAAAACGTATCCAACGTTTTCGGAGAGTATTTAGACTTCACAACAATAGTATAATCTTAGAGTGAAACCCATAAACAATTCGAAAGTATTTACTTTAGCGTAAAGAATTCAAGACCAACCATCGGTAACGAAAGAGATAAACATAACAGAAGAAAGTAGAAAATGCATCAATAAGTCACCGACATTCAGTATGTGTGTATGATTAAAATCTGTTAAATATTAACAACCATCAAAGGAATGGGTGGGAATGGGCCAAAGAAACTTTATTGCGGATAAATATACTATATAATATACATAAGCGAAATGTATATTATTAAAACTCTAAAACAACTACACGAATTTTGGCCTTGCCAAGCAAGAACCACTCAGCGGTGGTGAAATACTGTATATATTCACATATATACAAATGTGTCACCCCGTTTCACTAATATCCGGAAACTAGTATCATTACCAACTAATGGATCAACATTATCTATAATCATAAAACTATGAGTTCCCCTGCATGCCATACAGTTTTTCACGGTAAAAAGGATACAACATTAATTTGTAAAGCACGCTTGTTAATTTAAATTTTTCACCGAAGGACCTTACCCATCACTTTGGTTGGGAGATTTATTGATTTGCACATTCGACTTCATGGGAATACGTACCTACATACCCTTAGTTTAGTTTATGAATTGACATATTGTAAAGAAAATATATATTTTGAAGAGAAATGCAATTTCGAACAAATATGCTGTTTGAAATTGATTCAAATGTCAAATTTTTTTTTTATTTTTTTTTTTTCCGGTTGGGCCTTTCTGACGTCTAAAACTTCACTATCGATGTAGCACGTCACCAATCCTTATAAAGTGCATATAAACAAAACTATTTCATTTACTTATCATGATACTTGGTTAAAGGCCGTTCCGACCTTTTGCTTAAATTGATACTAACATATATGATTAGTATTCCATCAAGGTATCACATGGTTTTTTGTATAGCTGTTAATATCGTCACACGCATACGAAAAGGGATAATGAACCTGAACATATCCAAGCTATGAAAATAAATGTACTCCATAAACATATATTACTTCAAAAGAGTTGATGCAAAATTCAACGGTTTATTAACATATTTTTATCGATGAGATTTATTGTAAGGCTATCTTTTTTATAGATATAATGAATGAAAAAAATTTCCACACCGGACGAGTCTGCAGGGCATAGGAGACTAGAATTTTTGCACCAGTTTACCGTGATTAAAGTTCGCGGTAGAGGCACTTATACTCATGCTCATACATACACACACACACACGCATATATATATGTGTGTGTATATATATATATATATATATATATATATATATATATATATATATATATATATATATATATATATATATATATATTTACGTGTCTGTGGTATATTCAATTAAATACAATTTTAGTTTGTTCTTGTATACATTTCAACAAATATATTAGGTTAGAGTAACATTGCATTAATTTCAATCTTCCTACATTTTAGGCTAAAATGATAATGAAAATTTTAAAAGTAAATATACCTTTCTTGATTCACCCACCAAGAAGCGGATGGTTGCGTCTTTCTATGTTCAAGTTTGAACACATTTGTGTGTATATATATATAATTATATATATATATATATATATATATATATATATATATATATATATGTATATATATATATATATATATATATATATATATATATATATATAAATTAACTTAACTTCATAGCACACCTGACATCAATTATGATTTTGATAAGGAATGAGGAAATTCAAGTGCTAATGACCAATGACAATAATTTTACGATGTGTGTGAGGGCGACAATTATTGCATCACTCTATTGGCATGCTCACGTGAGGAATATCATACACGCAAACACACATACAGTATGATATTCCTCACGTGAGCATGCCAATAGGGTGATACAATAATTGTCGCCCTCAGACACATTGTAAAATTATATATATATATATATATATATATATATATATATATATATATATATATATATATATATATATATATATAAAGATAAATGCATAAATATATATACATGCATACATACATATTTATATCCTTACCTTCAACAACCTCCGTGTGGATCCCATATAAACACCATATCATAAAACACGGATATCTCCCATTCTATAGCTACTGATATATATATATATATATATATATATATATATATATATATATATATATATATATATATATATAAATATATATAAATATACATATCATACATATATATATATATATATATTATACATATACAGTATATATATATATTTATATATATATATATATATATATATATATTCACACAAGCAATATATAATGTTACTCCGTTATGTAAATGTGTTTTTAATATATTAAGCAGTGCTGATTACTACACAATTTGCTCATCTCCCATATTGTCTAATGCTTTTAATATTTGATAAAACGTCTAAGTAGATATGCTGAATGAAATCAAATGCTCCCTAATTTAAAGTGTGGCTCTCACAATGACCTTAAAGCATGTGATGCCCACTTTACAATTTCTAATACTGTACCGAAATCCTTTAATTTTGGTCAGGAATTTTGCATGGTTGCCCTTGATTCTTATTACTGAAATTTGACCGTGGAAATTATGAGTCTCTTGCTTCCAAACTTAAATAGATGGGAGTAGGTGGGTCTTTTCTTTGCATCGTTATTGAATTTTTAAGTAATAATTTACCATAGGAATATAATATCTGGTGTTCCACAGGGTTGTGTTCTCAGCACATTACTTTTCAGATTATAAACGCAATATAGTTGTATGAAGGAAATAGGTTCAGGGGAAACATTAATTAGCGGGAAAAAAAACCAGCGGATGTAGTTTGTCGAAAGGAGAAAGGTGGTGGGGCAGAGGATCGATACCATACAGAGGAAAAAATATTCTAGTAGAAAAGTAGATATAGTTATTGAAAAAGCGGTAGAGTAATTGAATGAAAGGCTCGGGACAAAGGAAAGAAAAAAGGATATCTATAAGATTTCAAACTTGAGGAAAAGGCAAAGACAAGATTTTGGGTAATTTGGAGTTTTAAAGTATAGAATTGGAAATATATTGCATAGGGATGAAGACATGAAAAAGAGATAGAGAGAATATTTCGAACAGCTATTGAATACTGAAAATGAGAGAGAGAGGAGTTGGGAGTAGTATCACAAGGTGGAAGGGCCAGTGATGAAGATAAGGATAACAGAAGCGAAGCAGGCATTGAGTAAAATAAAAAATGGTTAATAACTATCAGTTTCAAATTGAACTGCAATGGTCAAGATATGGAAGAATCGATGCTGGATTTATCAAGACCAATATGGGAAGAGGAAATAATACCTAAAGACTGGGAGGAGAATATAATGTTATCTATATTTAAGCAGAAAGATAATTTCCTAGATTGTGGTAACTCCGGGGGAATTAAAATGATAGAGCATGGCTTGAAAGTTTTTGAGAGGGTACTAGATGAGCGATCGAGAGAGATTGTAAAGCTTGGGAAACGGTAGTAAAGATTCATTTAAATCAATTCCATATCCTGGGTGTAGACCTATGGTAGTGAATCCTTTAATAGAGATCTAGTTACTACCGCTAGAGAGTTATTGGGTCCTTTGACTGGCTAGACAGTACTACATTGGACCTTTCTCTCTGGTTACGTTTCATTTTCCTTTTGCCTACACAGACACAAAATAGTCAGGCCTATTCCTTATATATTCTCCTCTGTTCTCATACACCTGATAACACTGAGATTACCTAACAGTTCTTCCTCGCTCAAGGGGTTAACTACTATAATGTAATTGTTCAGTGGCTACTTACCTCTTGGTAAGGGTAGAAGAGACTTTAGTTATGTTAAGCGGTTCAACTAGGAGAAGGGCACTCCAAAATCAAACCATTGTTCTCTGGTCATGGATAGCGCCATAGCCTCTGCACCATGGTCTTTCACTGTCTTGTGGTAGAGTTCTCTTGCTTGATGGTACGTACACTCGGGCACACTATTCTATCTCATTTCTCTTCCTTTTGTTTATTTAAATTCTTAATAGTTATACATGAATGATTTATTTCAATGTTGTTATTGTTCTTAAAATATCTAATTTTAGTAGTAATTGTTTGTTTTGTAGTTTCCTTATTTCCTTTCCTCACTCGGCTATTTTCCTTGTTGGAGCCCTCGGGCTTAAAGCATTCTGCTTTTCCAACTAGAGTTGTAGCTTAGCAAGTAATAATAATAATAATAATAATAATAATAATAATAATAATAATAATAATAATAATAATAATAATAGTGCATGGTGTAATTTAAGAGGAATCAAGCTAAAATCTAACAAAACTCAAAAGTCTGATTATGAGTAGGTCGAAGATAGTGTCTTGTCAACATGCAGAACTTTCAATTGGTAATGTCTCTTTACTGTATACAACTCACATAAAATTCCAGTTGTTATTCTTGTCTGTACGAATAACAATTTTGAGAAAAAACAGCAATTTTGGTTCTTCATTTGCACAAACATTGCCGAATTCAGAAAGTTTTTTAAGATTTTTGGGGATCAATCTATCCAGGGGAAATTTTACAGTTGTTTAACTTAACCATGTTTAGAACACTGCTCTCCAGACTAGTTTTTAGGTGCTGAATCTCATCTTAATTTGCTTGAGAAAAACGTACTGATTATTAAATTCCTTATCAAGGATCTGGATATAAATCTCTGGTACCTTCATTCAGTTAGTTATTTTTGCATGCTGAATAATATTTTTCATAATGCTAACAATTCTTTGCATTTATATCTTCCCAGACTGTACCTTCCAGTACGTAGGCATAGGTATGCAGTTCATTCTGACATTCTTGCTTTCTCCTGTGACGGGCCGAGAGAAGGTTGTGAACTCAAAGGCAGGATGCAATCAACTGAGTTATAATATTATAAAACACTCTCCTTTATATACAAAACCTCAAGGCAACAGGACATAACATGTTTACAAGACAGACAATGTCACAGAGGAAAACCGGAGACGTGAATTTTCATGTTCGTTTTAGTGCGAGGGAAGAGCGCAGATACAAGCATAATATATACAAAAGGAATTATGTACAATTGTGTGACACACGGTTGGTACACTCCCCCATAACGCTCAATACTATACAGTATTTCTTTCAGTGTTATTCCAACTGTGACCTGATTATGGAAAAATCTTCTTTGTCTGATACTTGAATCGGTGGAACTTCAGAAGCTCAAATGTTAATGAACATGTCAAATGAGTCACATTTTAATGTCATCACATCCCTTATATATCTAACGTTGCTACTGATCTTAATGTTTCATAATTTGTGTTTTTTTTATTATTTCTAATTTTTTACCTGTTGGAGCTCTTGGGTCTTGAAATATTTTCATTTTCCAATTAGGGTTGTTGACTGGCTAGTAGTAGTAGTAGTAGTAGTAGTAGTAGTAATAATAATAATAATAATAATAATAATAATAATAATAATAATAATAATAATAATCTATTCCGCACAGAAACATTTGTAACTTTTACCTTCTCGGTTATGTACCGATGTCGACAGCTAAAATTAACTTCTGTATACGGACAAGATCAAAGAACATATTCACTTAACAAATTCTATATCGTAAAATACAAGACTACCTGCCAACACTTCTCAATTCAACTTTTATATACACTGTCCTGGTTTAAAAATGACCGAAGTAACCTTGTGCAAAATTTATATCATGGTAAGATTCACCAATGACAAGAGAATTGACGCATGCCTCCGGGGAAACGCGCTCTCTGAAAACAAGCATCTATTGAAACTAAGAAAAAATATCAGGTTCCAATATGAGTACACCTGTTGATAACATCATGAAACAGACACACACAAAAAAGTGATACGCTAGTTTCCATCAAAAGGCGATCTATTGAAGTCCAGCCACGGTGTCTCTCCATTTAAAGGTCGGATGTACCTGAGAGGGAATTCGATATCAGTTCGGAAATGGAAGAGTGTCTTTACACTGAGGAAAACGGAAAAAAGGGGGTGAGAAGACACTCCTCAAAAAAGAAAAGATAAGGAATGGGGTTGTAGTCGGTGAAGAGAATTCGATTTTTACTCTCTCTCTCTCTCTCTCTCTCTCTCTCTCTCTCTCTCTCTCTCTCTCTCTCTCTCTCTCTCTCTCTCTCTCTCTTCCTTTTCAGTTATAAAACAAGCTTCATAGCAAGTATTCATGAAACTCAAGAAATTGTGATAACTTTTTTCAAGTATAAATGGATATATTGAGACATTTGTGGATATATAGAATTATAAAGATGTGGACATAAACTGATTTTAAAGGCTTAAACTTCGATGACATTATACGGCAAAAACTGAAAAATAAACAGACTTCAAATCTCCCTTGAAAAAAAAAATAGTTTCCTCGTTAGTGAGGGAACCGAAGTCGAATGGTAAAACAATTGAGAAGGGTGAGATGATAAAGTTCAAAGAGCTCTTTTCTCATTCTATTGCTTTCGCTTTTACACCACAGCTGATCTAAAACTATGAGAGAGAGAGAGAGAGAGAGAGAGAGAGAGAGAGAGAGAGAGAGAGAGAGAGATTACAATGTGCTGCAAAAAAAAAGTTGAGTAAACTAAAATATCCTCTAGGTATGTTTAAATAGTGAAATTCGATGCACGATAAAGAAAAGGAGCAAGGTTCGTTCTTCTTCATTTTAAAAAGGAATGGACGACCAGAGGATTGCCGTGTAAATTCATAGTACATCTCAGTACTAAACTATCATGCTGAAGGAAGTAAATATGTTCTATTACATGCCGGTAGAGTAGGTTACCCTATTTCTTGGCTTCTATAAATTAATTGTGGTGCAATATTTTCAAGCTGTGATTTATTAAATGCGTATATTACCATATTTCCATGCTCTAATTCCTTGAATATGTTTTTCACAGTATTGCCTGAATATGATTCATTAAATGAGTATTACCATACCTCGGTTTTGATTCAATAAATACCTCATTATGAATGTACATAAAGTCCAATCCCAATAGAATTCACATATTGGAAACACTTTTTCAAGAATAATATCATGAAACATTTGCAAAATTTACTTCCTGTATAAAACTACAGTAGGTGCTATATAGATATCAATTAAATACGCTGAAAGATTTTTTTTTTTTTTTTTTACTACGTCTCCGCTAATTGCCTTATCCTAAGAAGGTTGACAACAAGGGATATCTTCACAATAAATCCTTTCTTTATAGCATCTAATTTCACTTCTAGCAAATATTCCCCTAATTCACTTCCTACTATGGCCATGGCATTATCATTACAATTAAGGTTTGCTCCTCTCTAGATTTATTTTACTTACATCATTTACTGTTTTAGGACCGATATAACCTCGCGTATATTCTTTATTGGCTTGAATTGAATAAACCAAACCCGTTTATAACAGCAATGGCCACCTCTGAATAAAATACGAAGGTTTATTATAAAACTTCAAATTGATGTAAATAACTCAACACATGCGCATATCAATACTGCGAGATCATTAAAAAATCAGTAAAAACATATTCCATTCAAACTTATAAAGGAAAAATGTAGCTTCGGGGAAAACATCACTGGCGATCTGATAAGAATGGATTTTTATGGGAGAAGAATCAAATAAAAAAAACACAACCAACGAGTCATATTCTCTGACAGAAATATGAAAGGGAATATCGAAAACGAAGGTAATATTGCCTGAAAAGGTAGCAAAGAGGAGTCACCATCCTTGCCACCAACCCCATTTCTCGGTTTCAGAGTAAAGAGTCAAAGGAAATCCATCGACTTCTCGAGTGTCCTCGAAATCTGAGCCCTATATATGATGGATGAGAGGAACGAAGGTCCAGTCCAACGAGTTTAAAGGTTTATATATGTGCGATATAAAATTTAGAGAAAAATAATATTAATAAAAACAGTTCGATGTCAACAGGTAAACTTGGCTAGCTAAAGGCCACTTTAATTATGGAAATTGTAGGTAGATTTACCTCAGAAGTGTTCATCACGCACATCAAGTATTTACACAAAATGAGATGTAAGAAAAATAGGTTTTAAAATTTACATAGGCAAAGGAGGAAAATATTACTGAAAAACCTTCAACAACGGAATTTCTTATTACTCAAAATCAAATCTAATAAGAGCTAAAAGGGCACTCAGTAGAGCGCAGACCTCCGCCGCAGCAGCTTATTCCTCGACCTTTTGCTCAATCTTGACCTTGACATTTGACCTTCACATATATTATATAGTGTTGATTTTCATACACTCAAATATGACCCAAGTTTGCAGTGTCTGTGACTCTACGATTAAAATTGTTGCCAGCAAACAGTTAAAAAAAAAGCACACACACACACAAACAAAACATACAAACTGGGGCAAAAACATAAACACCTTCCAACTTCGTTGGCGGAGGTAAATATTGGATATTGAGCTATTATAAAGATCCCCGTAATATTCTTTTATAAATCAATGTCTAATTCAAGAGGAATTTCAATTCTTTTACAAAGATGAAATATGGCAGACAGAAATAGAAAATACTAGCTTCCAGAGCCAAAAAGCAAAATTCAGTTTTATTACAAAAAAAGTACTTTTATTAAAAAATAAATGTCTTATTCACAAAAATCACTAAATATTAGATACTACATAGGAGTTTACTTAGCTCTTGATACAAAAAGATAAAAAAAAATACCTACTTTTTCTTCGTTATAGTAATTGAATCATGTGTACTATGCAATTCTAAAACTGTATTTAAATTCCGAAGATATCACTCATTACACACCGATTTGTTTAACAGCCCGTGGCTCTCTATTTCTTTAATTTTCATTGTGTGATTGTTTGCATTTCGGGAGACTCTCCTATAAGGACAAAATAAATATCAACATTTTCAGGTTGGATACATTTCATCAGCATGGCGAACTCGGATTTCATCGTAAAAAATGTATTTTATGTTTAATGACAAAATTGTTTCGAATTTCATCCAACAAATTACTAACACAAAAACGTAGTCAAGTTGGTTTCTGGTTTTGAGTTACAAAACATAAATTCCCGGCTCTTGAAATAAAAATCCATAAAAGCTCACAATTTATCGGCTACTAAACAATTATTCAGATGGAGGTGTAGTAAAATTTGAATAAATATGTTAGTGAACAGTATTGACTGTCCTTTTTTTTGTATATCATCACTGTAATTAGTCTATAATTCAAAGGCAAATGAGTAGTTTCCTGAGTTAATGAAATAAAGGTTGCTGTCCTCACATTTCATAAATAAACACCTACAGCACTTTTATGTTCAACATAAACATTAAGAAAGTCTAAAATAATAGCAGAAAACAGGACATTTGAGAGCTGCTATATAAACATAACCAAGAACACGAGGAGCAGCTCATAGAATCGTTTAAAACAGGAAAGGTGAAAATGAAAAAAAAAATTTGATGACAAATGCAAATGTAATAAAATTATAAAAGTAAATTCAGGAAAGTGACCACGTGTCTGTCATCGAAAAGGGTTGGGTCTAAACTAAGTATTGTGTATCGAATACAACAAATACGCCACAAGAGCAGCATAGGATATGCATGGCTTACGAGATTTTCGAATGTGAAGTAATATATGGGGAGGGAGAGAAGTGGAGAGGCAAGGGGTGGTAAATGAGCAGGTGTTAAAGAAATATTCTGTTGTCTTGGATATACACTGACCTTGTGAAACCTGAATAAAATGGAAGACGTTACTTGAATACTGGCAAATAAAAATATCACAAAAGAGAAAGCAAAGATTAATAAAGCCTAATCAACGGAAACACGGACATTGATTACGAAAACGGGGGAGATTTAGAACAAGGTACATCTATAGAAATTAGAATCATAAACATTGTATAAATATTGTATTATGGGCGAGGATAGGGCTCAAAGTTGTATTGGTCTGCAGCTGTAAAATATACTGAAATGAGGAAAGACTATTAACAATTCATATATATATATATATATATATATATATATATATATATATATATATATATATATATATATATATCAATGACCGGCAAGAAATCCCAGAAAATCGTGGAAAAAGAAACAAAGAAAGAAAAAAAAGAGACCGAGGCATATGAGAACACAGGTGGAGAGAAACACATCAGGGGAGAGTTGAGACAGCTTAATTCAAGTCTAAGCCCATGAAGGGAAAAGCTGACGTAAACATTTGATGGAGATAATGGTGAAGAGGACACTTTATCAATAATTCTTTCACGTGAATAAACAAGAGGAAACAAAATGTATAACATTGAATGACGTAATTGAATAACAATGATTACGCGACTATCCCATATGGAGAATATTCTACAATGCCAACAAACTCCATCATCTGTTATCAATTAACAGTGTGATTGCCAATTTCCCGAAAGTTAAGCCCAAAAAGGTCCACCGCTAATTACATCTAATTACATTAGCTAACAATCTGCTTTAATATCCAGATACAGCAGTCCTACTGGGGGATGAAACATTAGCATTTAAGACCTATGAAAGTAGGTCATACAACATTATAAAAAACATTGAAATCATACATAGGAAAGCCTATCATCAAGTTTCAAAAGTATCATTAATGCTATTATGCTATGATAAGATTTGATCATATAAATTCTTGGAATCTCTGATCATGTCACACATCATGTTTTACGGTCATTCCGATTATAACCGGTGCATCAACATCGCTTTGCAAAACATTCAACTAACAAAAGACACAAACGCACCTATACTTTTGTACAAGCAGTAACAAAGGGGCCCGGCATAAGAAGTTGAATAGCCAAAAAATATTTCAGAAAGGTCAAACAAACTAGTCCAATCAATTAACATCTCCGAATAAAGAAAACATGATATAAAATAATATAACTACTCTTCGTATTCAAAGTAGTGTTAAATGGCTATGATATCTACATTAAAGTAATCACAAAATACGACATACAAGGAAAAAGCTTGAACATTTTTTCTTCATTTTAGGTGTATAAGAATGAGAACAGCAGATTTTGGAGCTCAAGTATAAAGGACAATCTCTATCGAGTGCCAAACTATTAATAAAAAAAAAAAAAACAATTATCAAGCTATGAAGAAGTAAATTATATTAGTCAGAATTTTCATTATTATTGTATTGGTCCTATTGCTGGCTGCTGCATCAACGTCATTAATTCCATATTGAATCTTTACTATTTATTAATTACGTTTTTCAAAAGAAGGAAGGTCATGGAAGGAATTTCATCTATAAATTGCATTTCTTTACGTGCACGGCCACTACCTTTCGTACACACGAATGTGTATCTTTTAAATGGACAAGCGATGTATCTCTCGAATTGAAAAAGAGATTGAAATGGTCAATAGTGAGGGGAGTGTTAAATCAAAGAAATAATTTTGGCAATAAAAAGGTGAACAGCATTAATGAATGAAGATATGGCATGTATAAAGACCTAGAACGGATAAAAGTTCCCGCAGCAAGCTCTAGACACGAAAGTTTAAGGAAAAATCAGAGGTAAATAAATACGTTTATAATGATGGACCTATGTATTTTCCATCAAGATGAAACAATTGCATCTGATAGCCATAAACCGTAAATTACAAAGGTTAAAGTAACGCCGGATGCTTAAAATCATAAATTACATCGTTACAACGCACACTGAAGGTTACCAGTGAAAGCGCATTGTGCGAGCAATTAATTATGAAAGACCTTGGAATATATTTTATCTATACAAGCTAGAATCAGTAAAGTTGAAGATATTTCCCCGTGGAGCATAATGAAGGTAATTTCGGACTCGCTAAAACATCAACAAGTCTATATTGAATAGCATTTCTAATCAAGATGAAAAAATAAATATTTGTTAGAAAAAAATAAGACAAACACTAAACATGGTCCAAGCCGTTGCTACAAAAATCTATTTTCTACATACAAAGATAAGTCGTTTATATTTACAGTAACCTTGTTATCCAGTAAAATACATATCAGAAAATCCATTCCAAACCAAGTCTTAACATTAACAGACGTCACAATAAAAGACGAATATCCATGCATGCCGTTACAATATCGACCAAGCTAGTTTCCTTTACCTAAAAGAGAAACCATTTGTATTGTTGTAACATGATGATCACACTACGACCAAAGGCGTGGAGGCACATGAGAAAAGGAGTTGAAAATAAAAACATGATATTTTGGTTCTTTGCTTATTCGGTGCTCAGAAAAAAAAATATACATATATATATATACATATATATATATATATATATATATATATATATATATATATATATATATATATATATATATATATATATATATATACGGGTAGCACTGTTAAGCTGTCTGAAATTCACGCTTATCACTAGGTATATAGATTAAAAAAAATGTCTTATTTTGCCTTGCAGGCTCGTTTTATACTTACACATTTCTTATACTGTTTTCTCACTTACTTTTTAACAAGGTTTCAGAAACAGAGTATCATCATTGATTACATACTTAAAAACAAATAAAACAATGTCGAAATAAAATGCCCAAATGCCCAAATAAATAATGTAATAAAAACTGCTGGTTATCATCTAAGCAACATTACGTTAATAAAAAAAAGTAACTGGATGAAAATTCTGTAAAGAAACTTGTGATAAACTTTGTTATTGCCAAGATTGACTACTGCAACTCTATCTACCACAACTTACCAAGGGTGCAACTTAAGAAATTAAAAAACATAATAAACAGAGGAGCAAGACTGATAAAAGGTGTCCCACCTAGAGAAAGGATCACCCCAATACTAATCGATTTACACTGGCTGCCAATTAAAGCGAGAATTGAATTTAAAATATGTACAATAACCTAACAAGTTATCAGAACCGGGCGTCCAAAATACTTAGGAGAATTGCTACATATTGCGCAGCCAACAAATCGTGTCGACACGAGAATAGTTACAGATGGCTTCAAACTGTTGGAACCTAGATTTATGTCCACGAAACATTCGAATGATTGAAGACATTAAGGCTTTCAAGAGGATACTGAAGACTTTCTTATTTCATAAGTCTTTTGACAGTGACGATTTAACAGTAAATGAATAATATGCGATATGAAATGTTAAATACTCTGAACGAACAAGGTAAAACGACAGTGGAGATCCTGTAGAGAGTGGGGTTCCCCTGCTGTATGGGACCGGAAAAGCAGCCATCAAAGTAAAGTAAAGTAAAGTAAAAGAGGAAAAAGAAATAGGCCATTCTGAAATCCAAATGTATCAAAGGAAAACAAAAACCTGAAATGGGACGCACGCTTTAAACAGAAAAAAAAAATAATAAGAAAATAACCCTCAGAGGTATTGATCCATACCGTGAAGATAAAATCATTTTTCGAAAATGGAATAGCGAAAAAGATCGCATCTTAGGAGCTGCAACGAAAATCAGGTTCTGAGTTGCATACTGAATAATATTATATGTTTTTCCAAGCTTTACTATTCGTTTAATGATTGTGAAACAAGGTTGTTACAAGAGCGTTGGCTATGCGTTAAGGACAAGATGTAAGTTATGAGTCATTCTCATTAATACAGATACAAAATGATGTAAAAATGGGAATTTTGAACGATAAATATGAACTTCAAGAAATAAAAATAGATATTCTCTTTTCATCAGAAACTAAGTAACAAACTAAAAACGTTGCAATATGAAATATACCCTAGACCTGTCATACGTATTCATCTTATTTAATACAAATTGGATGTCACAAGATCCTAAACAAGAAACACTTGTTTTGACATACATTTTTTATTATCATCATTATTAGCTAGTCTAAAACCTTAGTTGGAAAAGCAAAATACTGCAACGCAAAGGGCCATTAAAGGATTGCCACCATAACGCATAATAAACCTAGCGAAGAAAAGAAAAAACTATAAAATAGAGATACAAACAATTACAGCATATTAAGATATACAGTACGGGCACAGATAAATATCCTTCGCATTGATTATGATGGAAATACGGATCGATTTGAACGTTCTTCTTGCCTTACTCAAATTAATGAATAACATTATGTAAGGGGGAGTTGATAAAAGAAAACTATGAAGTAATACATGAAACGACATATAGAAAATGTATGTGGACATGAAAGCCGATAATAGACAAAAATTGCTTCCAATACGGGGATATCATTATAACTAGATACAGAACTAATTGCATTAATCACGATGCAGTATCCGTAAGTCTTATCATATAACATTCGGATAATAAGAAATTATAATGTTCTAGTTACAAACAAATATAGAAAAAAAAAAATGCAAACTGTTGGTACTTGTCTGGACATCAGCATAATGTCCATTTCCTCCGGTTTGCAGCAGAGTGCACCACGGTCATAAATCTAGTTTTTTTAGTTAGGAAATTATCTTTTGAAATGGATTCTCATAACAAACTTCATTTAATAAGTGGAACAACTGGAATACAGCTTTAATCTCAATTAAAACAACAAACAAAAATCTTTCTCTCTATTAAACAAGTGTTTCCTACATTCATAAAAATCACACAGTCGGAGAGGGTTCGCTGTTTACAAACTAAGAAGCGTAAACAAGCGTGCAAATGAAACCAGGATAAAATGCAACGAAGGCTGATTACTCAAGCAAATGGCAACATACGTTTACCTCGATAGTTTTACGGCTCAGAATACTTACAAAGACAAAAGTTTATTGCTGACTTTTCCTATTTTGATAGAGCTATACATTCCAGAGCAGCCGCATGGAACACAGAGTTTATGGCGTTATATTTATTTGGTCATGCTTCGGTACAAAAACTGATTAACAATTAAAAATGTTCTATCGCCGGGTTATTTCGTCTTTATTAAGAGAGAGAGAGAGAGAGAGAGAGAGAGAGAGAGAGAGAGAGAGAGAGAGAGAGAGAGAGAGAGAGAGATCCAATGTATTACTGTCTGGCCAGTCAAAGGACCCAATGTCTCTTTAGCATAGTATCTAAGCGCGTTACTGGTGCCCAGGACCTGTTGTTTTGTGTGTATATATATATATATATATATATATATATATATATATATATATATATATATATGTATGTATGTATGTATGTATATATATATTGCATGTATGTATTAGTTCAGTAACACCTAGATTCGTTTATCAATATTGCAAGAAACTCAAAGTTGAATACATTAAATATGTTGTTCAGATGTTGCATACAATCACAGATCCTCTGAATTCTAAAAAAAAGTCATGAAAACCAGGAAATTTCTCTCTCTCTCTCTCTCTCTCTCTCTCTCTCTCTCTCTCTCTCTCTCTCTCTCTCTCTCTCTAAAGATCCTCCGAATTCTAGTCATGAAAATCAGGAAATTACTCTCTCTCTCTCTCTCTCTCTCTCTCTCTCTCTCTCTCTCTCTCTCTCTCTCTCTCTCTCTCTCTCATGGGAAGTCAAGAAACACGATTCTACGAACTTTGACAAAGTGCCGTAAAACCCTCTTATTTTTACAAGGTCTGCAAAGAACTGCACCCGAAGCGCAAATCTCGTGAACCTTGAAAAACTTTTGGGTGGAATTATGAGAAATCGCATATCGCCCTCTAGGTATTTAGCAGCTTACACTCGAGGACTACTTCTGAATGTGTCTTATCAGAAAGCAACTCATGATAACTATATTATTCGCTATTCATAGTCAACGTCCCTTGAATAATGTCACATTTTTTAGTATTATTTCTATAATACTGGGAGTGAAAATTTAAGAAGATTATTGATGTAAATAGGAGCGCACACACACAACAAATATATATACATACACACACACACACACACACATATATATATATATATATATATATATATATATATATATATATATATATATATATATATATAAATCATTATTAATCACAAAGCTATTCTTGAATAAGCTATCAATTCTCTTTCAACAGCTTTAAATACCATCGTTGAAACATCTAAATATTTTAACCGTATATTATTGACAGTGCCCCTAATTGGCTTTAGATAATATTATCAACCTCCAGATTTTTAATACCTTCCTTAAAAAAGTCACCAGAAATAGTTTTAAGAGTTTCGAATATTGCTTCCATATTGTAAATCTGCAATGCATCCATTTTAAAACATAGGAACTGGGCACCTTTGGTTGAAATAATCCCATGTTTTAAAAACTTGACTAAATGAACTTCAATAAAAATTCTAAAAACAATAAATGAAAGCTACGTCTTAAACGCACTTTTGTGATGTTAACCATCTATCTCTAGTCAAAAGAGTGATTTCAAATAGAAACTTCTAATTTCATATAATATTTTCAGGTCTTTCACAAATATCCTCCAACAAAACTGTTCCATTATTTGCTAACAGTAATGCAGTAAATAATCAATCAACTAATTTTTTTCTTTCTGCATGCATTTCTCAGCGCAATTTATCAAGAATTATTTGTTTTTTGATACGTTGTCCTTAAAAGCCAAAGCATGTAAAATCAGACCAGATTCATTCAACAACATTGATCTTCATTATCACTTCGTATATGCAAAAAAAATGTGCAATTCAAACTCAACCTTTTTTTTTTTTTTTTTTTTTTTAACGATATACTGTAGTAACCATCGATTTAGAATTCTTCAGAACACACAACTAGATACAATATGGCGCATTCTTCTAAAAATAAATCTACATGACATTTTTTTTCATTATTTTCTCAATCTGATCTTTCTCTATTCAATCAGTTCTCTTCAGTGCAACATATTTTCTCCCTATGTTTTTTTATATAGCTCAAACAAGTCTCATAATTAATTTTACGTAAAGACTTGTTTTCTCCTTCACTGACTTTTCTTCCTTTAAATTCACTATGAATATGCATCACCCTTTCTCCCTGTTCATATAATATAAAAATGCCCTCGTTTGCAACTTAGGAGCAAAAATATGATTCTTTCGAACCTTCCACGGGCGTGTATCACTTATTATTTGGAATAATAACACAATATTTTTTGTCAGATGGTACTACTTCACATGCAAACAAATCTTTGGAACTTTTCTATCGTTAAAACTATCCTATACTTTCACCATACATATAAAAATAATGATAGTAATCTAAAGAGTTTACAACATGCCATTTTAATGTTCTCTTTCACTTTATTTGTAGCAGTAAGCAAATTTTTATTTTACAAAAAAATACTTCATCAAACATAGAGTGCCTCAACAATTTTACAATTGAGATCATTTATGAAACCAAAAATACACCATTCTGATAACTAAAAGGAAAATAATCACATAATTTTTTTACCTTCTTCCAAATAGTAATATTTATTCAAACACAAGCATTTACGCATGCTTATGTATTTGTATATATATGCAGCATGTACATACAAGTATATATATATATATATATATATATATATATATATATATATATATATATATATATATATATATATATATATATATGTGTGTGTGTGTGTGTGTGTGTGTTTATATAAGTAAATAAACACATATTTGTATGTATACTGAATATAGAAAATAGCTGCTAAGAACCCCTAAACTCTACATACTGGTGCATCATTTGGGACATGTCGCCTTCCTGTGTCTAGAAAAAAATACACTCCTCCTTTTTCCATTAAGACCAGATGGCGTCTCATCTTATCTGGTGCGACTACTCATTAAGGTGACCTCATACCAGAAGAAGGAAAACAGACTGCAATGAAAGCTTGAGATCTTTCCTAGTGAAAGCTGAATCAAAGGTAGTTTCTTTTATCTATTTAAGAAAGTTAGTGGAATATATTCTTTTGTATTTGATAAAAAGCAATATGAATGTAAAATGTATTTTAAAAGCACATATACTGTAGATACAGTTATTTTGATTACTATTTTCTTTTACATAATAGAGAGTCATTTTAGTAAGAAAAGCATTATCATGGGAGGTTATTTGTGAAAACTGGGTTAAAACTATGCAAACAAGAGAAGCCCTAGCAGTTAACAATAGTTCCTAGCACTATTAATAATATTCATCTATTGCAGTCCTAAAAAATTTGAAATGTTGAATATTCATATACTTAAATATATCAAAAATAATAATTTAACAAATGGAGAATTTTGATAAAACATATTTTTTTCTTTTTTATCTAGCTGGTAAGGCGCTGACACTTTCTTCCCTTTTAGACACATATTCACAAAACTGGAGATGACGAAACCATGTTAGTTAGTCACGTATAAAAATATGTGGAATAAATTTCATTTCCATAGTTTAGCTACAAGCGTAGATTAGCATGTCTTTCCCTATATGGATAAAAACTATTTTCTTTTCGAGGCTAAATAAACCGAGTTAGGCCTTGGCAGCTTTTAAGAATACCAACGAGAAATCAGTCTTCCCGGGATTAACTAACATTTGTTTGCTAACTTAAAATCCGTCTTCCCTGTTTTTTTAGGCGTTCGGGTTGACTTAGCACAAATGTGGGAGAAGAAAATTATGATGCAAATATGGTACCTTGAGCTATATCTAGTTGCTTGAAATGTACGAAAATTACCAGTAACCTTTACTTAGTAGTAAAATCAACGTTGCTATGGTTGTCTCTTGAAAAATAGAAAACAGTTTTACCGTAGCTTTTTGTAATTCAAAGACACACACACACACACACACACACACACATATATATATATATATATATATATATATATATATATATATATATATCATATATACATATATATATATATATAATACATATATATATACATATACATATATATAGATATGTATATATATACATACATATATATATATATATATATATATATATATATATATTTATTTATATATACACACACATACATACACACACACACACACATATATATATACATATATATATATATATATATATATACCATAAGTGAGTGAAGTAATTATCGAACCAAGTGCATTTTATAGAACTGAAGTGTGCATGCTTTTATGATGAAGTGTTTGCTTAACATATGGGGTTTGGGAATTCATAAGATGAAAAATAAGGACTTAGGTAGAAGATAATGGCTAACATTTCGTGAAAATAAGGGTTCAGATTACTTTGAAGGAGTTCGGTCAAGTGAAAAGAATATAACAAGAGAAAAAACTGTAAAAATAAGAGGAGTTAGAAGGTAGTAATGAATGATTAGATGGTCGCAAAGATTGCGAGTTAATCCATAATAGGTAGAATGACGAATCAGAAATCTAAGCATTACTATTACAGCGACTGTACGGTGATTTTCACTGTAACCGCCCCTGGTATGGAGATAGGTGAATGGTATTTGATACATACATATATATATATATATATATATATATATATATATATATATATATATATATATATATATATATATATATATATATATATATATACAATGGAATTGATTGAGAGGCATACGTTTTGAAAGACGTTTCATGCCAAGTATAAAAAGATTAATGACTAAAATCTTTAATTATTTTTTTTTTCAGTATTAAGTAGCTGAAACGTCCATGATGTTATAATGCATTCACATTATGTGACAATATAAGAGTATCTGCACACACATACATACATACATATATATATATATATATATATATATATATATATATATATATATATATATCTGTATATATATATATATATATATATATCATCAAAGAAGGTGGCAGCAGCCAGTAATTTACAAGTCTCAATGTGGACAGGGAAATAGGCTGCTCTTAAAATCCACTTATTATAAATCGCGATGTTAGTATCACATCTCTCAGGGCTACAATACACACACACACACACACACATACATATATATATATATATATATGTATATATATATATATATATATATATATATATATATATATATATATATATATATCTTAAGGGTTACCTTCTACACAAGTTTTCACTTTAGTTTGGAATTTCTTCGACAATCCTGCTGTGACAGCCACTCTATTCCGTTTAAAAAAAATTGGCCATTAATTCAACCTGAGAAAATCTTTTTACTCAAAAAGACTGTTCCGCCTAAAAATAAAAACGTAATACTAGTAATATAAGGCTTATATATCTAAAGATTTCAACAGTTATTCCTATTCAATCGGGGTAAAAATATGTTCAGAACTCCGTGAATCATTTTCAATTTAGCCATCGAGGATGAACGTGTAACATGATGTTTCATTTGATGCGATGCTATTTTTGCAACGTGTTTGTTTTCCAAATGGCACGATGATCTACAGAAACGGGAAAAGGAGACCCAGCCAGCAACAGTCAATGCGCATTTCAAATAAGCACGGGTATTATTCCTCTTTCAAAAACAGAAACTTTCCATTCCAAACTCATTGCTATGCGATAAAGAGAAATGGTAAACATTTTTGTTGCCGACTTTTTGTCGTTAAGCAAGGGTAACGGAAAACCTGTTTACATTAGTATTAGCAAGAGAATAATAAATCTGCCTGCCGTGAAGCCCAGGGTCGAATCCTGCTCAAATTCAAAATGCTGAATGAATGAATACCCGGATTCTGACTCTGTTAAGTCATATGTATATGTTATAGTTGACACTGCAAATAAAATTTAAGCTCAATAAATATCACTTTAAAAAATAAAATTGCTCTACTCAAAATAAACTAGCCTAAAATCTAAAGTATTACTGTCCTTATGATACGAATCATTAATTTTTTTTACAATGCCTTACAGGAAGAGAAAAGAATTGTCAGATTAATGCCAGTATCCTAACAACAACTTTTTTAAAAACAAAGTATTTATAAAGAGGACAGTGCAAAGTCACTTTTTCTCTTGCTCTTATTTCGTCAGACATACAAATAGTAAGTATTTACATGTGTTGATAAGCAGAAAAATGTATATGAAAAGTTATAACAAAACAGGGATAATAATAAGCGTGTGAATTCCTATCAAAATCTGAATTGAGAAAATGCTAATAGAATGGAAAGAATAACTACGGGACTAATTCTATCCATTGCGCTAAACAGTATCTTTCTACCTTTTTCGTATACAATTATAATTTTATATCTATTTATATATACACTATATATACATATGTACCGTGCTAATTGGTATATTACCGTACTAGGTAGTACATTACAGTGCTTGGAGGTATATCTTAGTGCCGTGCTAGGCGGTATATCTAAGCAATCCATGTTTGCCAACAGTTATATAAGTGGAGCAACAACTTGGTGGAGTAACGTGAACTTTGGGTGTGGAGGAAATGCCCCCATAGACAAGATGTCTTTTACGATTTTACTCCTGATGATCTTACCGGACTTGGTATGGACCTGCAGGGGTCACTTGCCTTAGTTAAATAGGCACTGTACATCACAAGGAACTGGCTATCCTTTCATGAATTTGGCCAATGAATACTCTATGGATTTAGTCAGTCTATGGAAGCGAAAATGACGGAATGGCCACCAGTCCAAGGCGTAGCGGGGAGCTAAGAATCTCCCAGTTTATGCATTAATTCCATCTCCTAAATGTAGATCTGAAGTTGCTGAAATAGTGCATGGTGCAAATTATTGGGCATGAAGTTGAATCCTAACAAAACTCAAAGTATGATTGTAAGTAGGTCAAGGACAGTGGCTCCTCACCACCTGGATCTCATCATTGATAATGTTTATTTAACTTTTTGAATCTTTTTAAAATTTTAGGTGTAATTCTCGACAGCAAATTTACTTTTGAGAAAAACATTATGTCTGCGTCT
>NC_090768.1:20136606-20139106 GCF_036898095.1 Palaemon carinicauda
AGATCGTGAGTGAAATTATTTTAAGGCATGTACTAAATTAAGAATTATATTACGGAAAATTATAGAAAATTATACAGATTTTACGATGGAAAAAAAATCTTTTGATACCGAAACACTTTTTCTTATCATTTGCAAAAGAAATATTGATGTCCTTACATATCTTGTAAAATTTATATTATCTTCAAATCAATATCTTAAGAACATAAATTGAAGCAAAGAATTTGAGTTTATTACTTATACTGCTTTGTATATGGAAGATCCAAATCGCCAGTTTTACCTGTTAATATTAATTCTACCGACTCTTATGTAACAACCTAATGCAGAAAATTACAACCCCACGCATTTCACAATAGTTTATATCAACATTTGAACCGAGTTGGCTACTTCTCTTTGCACGTAATCTTATAAATATAAAACATATTGCTTTATTCCAAGATTAAAACATTTTTGGTTCTCTATCTGCAATTTAAAGACAGATTCATCTCGATAGGATATACATTCCAGCAATCCCATTATAGTCGGTATTACCTTGTACACTGCGGCCAAAAGTCTCGTCAGTACGATGAATGACTTAGTGACTGATTACCTGATTAATTTAATTCAATTCAGTACCTTCAAGTTAAGATAATATGGTCTTCCTTTGCCTCAAAACTACAACTCCAGTTTTGGAAAACATAAGAGTTTACATGTATGGTCTTCCGACATATATTGATGGATGATTTAATGAGAAATATCATTAATCAATGCTAGACGGTTAAATTTCGTGTAAAGGTAGTGTGATATGAACTGACATTTCAGCATAAGCGCAGGGTTTCCATCCTGGTTTATATATAGCTAACTTCTGTGAACTAATAAGGGGTGAGTTGATAAGTAAAATGCACCATTGTTCTTTGATGTCTATAAATGATTGTGTTCTACATTTACACCGATATTTAATCCTCAAAATCTGAAAAGAATATGCCACTACATTTACAAATATAAATGTAAATACTTACAAAAAACGTCTGTTGTATGTTACCGCTAGTTTTAAATCTGATGTCACCACATGAAAAGCAATTTATGTACGTAAACATACTTCGATTAAAGAAATCTCATTTCTGTATGTTACATAAGATATAAAATGCCTCTGCAATTCGTGTGCAAATATAATAAATAAATTTGTATATATGTATGTACGTATGTATATATATATATATATATATATATATATATATATATATATATATATATATATATATATATATATATATATATATGTGTGTGTGTGTGTGTGTGTGTGTCTGTCATGGGAAACAGATTGTCTAGTTTTCTCTTTTCGTTTTTATACAACACTCAAGTTTAACTATGTATGGACTAATAACAGAAACTGCCAGTTGAAGTCTAACTCCCATTTCATCTTTGAAAATATAGATCAGCCTCTCCAGTAACGAGGAATCACCATTCTCAAGCAACTAGGCCTGAAGCGCATCTTTAAGTCGTTGGAGTTTATTCCGAAACCTAAACAAAAGCAGAGATTCGCTTTCCCTGCATGGTCTATACTCCAAGAGAATGTAATACTCTTTACGCCTAGCCAGAGGTCAATAACATAAAGGTTTCTGGGGGCATCTCGTTTACTTTCAAGATAATTTAAGGGACGCTAAAGCATATAGCCATTCGAAAAATCTACAACAATAACTCAATCTTCCCTTAGTTCATGAAATTTATGAAAAGTAAATAATATATACAGAGCCAATAATGTCCTTATTAAAAGGATATTAATAACACTACCATATATATGATATTGGTAACGAATATATCAAGTCGAATGCATGTTCTAATTAAACATATTTTAAGGTGACTCGACCCCTCTACATAGAGAACATAGGAACACTGGATTTTTTTTCAATTTTCTAGGCTGATCACACTTGCAAATGAATACAGTAGTATGCTTGTATATGAATGAGCTACAGTTCTTGCAGTTCTTTAATCACCTTCACTGATGAAGCTCGGAGAAATTTCATCATCATAAGCCTTTTGGTTAACTCGAGGGGCTACTTAGCAGGGCAGTAGTTGTTGACCTCTACATATTATTATTATTATTATTATTATTATTATTATTACTTGCTAAACTACAACCCTAGTTGGAAAAGCAGGATGCTATAAGCCCAGGGGCCCCAACAGGGAAAATAGCCCAGTGAGGAAAGGAAATACAGAAAAATAAAATATTTCAAGAAGAGTAACAACATTAAAATAAAGATTTCCTTAATAAACTATAAAAACTTAATAAAACAAGAGGAATAGAAACAAGATAGAACAGTGTTCCCGAGTGTACTCTCAAGCAAAAGAACTCTAACCCAAGACAGTGGAAGATCATGGTACAGAGGCTATAGCACTACCCAAGGCTAGAGAACACTAGTTTGATTTTGGAGCATCCTTCTTCTAGAAGAGCTGCTTACCATAGATAAAGAGTCTCTTCTACCCTTACCAAGAGGAAATTATCCACTGAACAATTACAGTGCAG
>NC_090768.1:20141606-20151606 GCF_036898095.1 Palaemon carinicauda
CTAAGAGCTAGGGTTCAGCTTCTAAAACAGAAAAAAAAATAAATAAATAAAAAAGAGACCGATAAAATTTCTTTTATTTGATATTTCTTAACAAAATATTTTAAATGGTTTATCCTTACAAACTGCCGACACAAATTGTAAAAGGCCATGGTAGAAGTCAGTAGATATATTACTTTCCTTGACGGTATTATTAAATCAAGACGTGATTAAAATATATTAAATAGTTAAGAACTGCATAATTAAAGCACATCAGGAAAACCTTTCCTTAAAATTCAGAGTGCATTGGTTCATAAGAATATAATTGGGGCTGGTATTTGAGCAATGTATTCATTCTTACATGACTTCTGGGAAAGGCTACGTTCAAAACATTCTATTTACTGTATGATTACAGAAATATCTATCTTGGATTGTCAAAAAAAAAAAAAAAAAACGTTTGCAACATATTCAAAAGATAATGCTTCCAAGGTTACTGCAAATGGCATCATTCGTGTTCTTGGGTTAACAATTACGGAAACTGTTACTATTGCAACCAAGTAAACAAAACCATCATTAGTAGAGCAGACTTCAAATATAGTGATCTTATTCATGTTGCCAGACTAAAGGCACTATGATCTTGACATTATTTGATATTAAAAACACTTAGAGAAATTTACGGACGTGGATAAACAAAACATTTCCAGGTTGATAAAATACAAACCGTCTAAACTTATTCTGTGGGATATGAAATAAAATGTAAGACAAGGGAAAAGTTATAAAAAAAAAAAAACAAATAAAGTTCCCATAAGTAAAACCTTGCTTTCATCATAACATTACTTACTCATGCAAACTAAAAAATATTTTCACATTCAAAAATTCTATTTCGAGTTATCTCCAGTGAGTGAAATAGGAACGACATACAAGTATATAAGAGGGAAGGAAACCAAGGTGATCCAAAGAACGAATGTAGGTCATCAAGCATGACTGCCTTCAAAGCAGAAACCACCCTTGTATGATTCTTTCCCGTTTGCCTTTTTCAAAATTGCTTGCATCTCACTCCCCTTGGATGACTTATTCCTCGGAAGGGAATACAAGGAAGTGTGGTAAAGAAATAACGAAATGAGTCTGGCACGGGATCCATTTCGCAATTACAGAAATAGGCGAAGAAGTCGGCGTCTACACGGTTAAGCTAAAGTTTGACAAACGGCCGTAAAACATCATAATTTTTACCAGACCCAGCGAAGAATTGCGCTGCACTCACACAAATCTCTAACCTATTAAAGCAGCCAGACTGAAACTCTGTGTTATATTGCTTCAACTTCAAGGAAGAGAAAAACATCAGGATGTAAATCAAGATACTGTACTTGATAGCTTAACTATTCTCATGGTCTAGTGGCTGATTTGTTTATACATGCCGTAAATAGATAATTAATTATACATTTCCATGAGGGAATGGCGATAAAACATTTATCAGTAAAAGCAAACTATGGTATGCACATACTGTATGTTTAAATAAACGAGGATATCACACATTTTCCATAAAAAACACTTAATTACTTAATTAAAATCCATAAAAACTAAACATGTGGGTTTTATAATCATTTATATTACCACAGGAAACGTCATCAGATTCTGTGAACGTACAGAGTTTCAATTTTGCTTAATATAATCTTATAAAGCTTGCGTCACCATTAAATCATATAATCCCTGTGATAAGTAATTAAAACAAGGGTCCTCTGGAAATTCAATCCGACCAACAGTCCATTTTCGACGATTCTTAATACCCCAAACTCAATAATCCTCATACAGTGTGACTACGACTTGATCATAATTCATACACTAATATAATTCAGATCCTCCAGGTAATTACATGGTTTACGAAGGGTCATCAGGGATTATATATACACTGCACACTCCCATGCTTGTTTGAAGCTCAAAGCTATATTTTCAATTACAATTTCCATTCACTTTTAGAAATAACATTTGTCATTACAAATAAAATATTAGTTCTTTCCATTCATTATTAAATAATTAACAATTGAAATTCATTGTGCTTTCTATACTTGATATAACATCAAAATCCTCGGGTAATCGCATACAAACATCATGAAGTATATCAGCAGTACTGACTTACCTTACCTCGCTGCTTTGTCTTATGAGTAAAGAAAAGTCAGGGAAATTTTCTTCTTCGGTATTTCTTCCACTACTAGCCACAACAAATCAATCATCGTTATGCTAAAGCATGTGAGATTCTCTCTCTCTCTCTCTCTCTCTCTCTCTCTCTCTCTCTCTCTCTCTCTCTCTCTCTCTCTCTCTCTCTCTCCAGACACAAATATAATTTTTCTTTTTTGTCGATTACTCCGTGCAAACTGTTATGCGCGAAATATCCTTTTCCTTGAATTCTTGAATTTCTTTCCCCACTACCCATTGCAAATTAATATTTGCGCTTTAAGATCTTTCCACTTTCTCTCTCTCACACAAAACGAAAAGCCCAATGGCGCACACACACACACACACACACATATATATATATATATATATATATATATATATATATATATATATATATATATATATATATATATATATCTACATATACATTATATATATATATATATATATATATATATATATATATATATATATATATATTGCTGAGTGAGTATACCTTCACGTGATGATAGGGTTTGTGTATCGTCATGATCAGCATCGCTATAGGCTACTATTGTCAATTCTTTTTAGTGAGGCAGATTTGCACCGACTCGCAGGCGTGCCCTTTTAGCTCGAGAAAATTTCCTGATCACTGCTTGTTGAACAAGATAATTCTAACCCATCAGCAATCAGGAAACTTTTCCGAGGTAAAAGGGCACCGCTGCGAGTCGGTGCAAATGCGTCTCTTTAAAAAAATTGAGTATAGTCAGGGCCACCCATACTAGGTGAGCGATCAGACTAAAGTCTCCCACCATCACCAATCCGCAATGGCCAGCGTGGGGATGAAAACTGGCCAAACCCCAGATATGAATCCCCAAAAGGACATATCTAAAGCATTTTCTCTTGCAGTGGACTAGAAATGGCTGCATTTGTTGTTGTTATTGTTGATATATAAATATATATATATATATATATATATATATATATATATATATATATATATATATATATATATATGTGTGTGTGTGTGTGTGTGTGTGTGTGTGTGTATATATATATATATATATATATATATATATATATATATATATATATATATATATATATATATATATATATTAGCATCACACACATTTCCTTTTGAAGATGGTGTTACCAAAAAAATTTATCCTTCTATTTTCCAAACAAATCTAAGTTGTTATCTCCAAATACTTTGGCCATGCAAATAATTATATGGCAATAAGACTTGATGTGAATATGTATCATCTATGGGCGAAAACATGAAAATAATGAAATAATATCAATCAAGACATTCTGAATATAAAAGCAAAGTAACATCAGTCACCTCTTACGCAACATGTATTTTTCATATCCCAGAATCTTTTATGAAGGCAAAGGCCTTCTTGATGTTGGCCTAATGAATTTTTTTTTTTCTCTTCATCGGTCTTTTGATAAGTTTACAATTGTTTTACGATATGCTTCCGCGTTATTATTCTATGTTAAAATTTTTTTGTTATGAATACTGCTTCCCATGACCGACCTTTGAATAAAATATTTCTCCATTTTTTGTATTCTCTTCGGGACCGTTGGAAAGTGTTATACATATGTCTGTGTAAAATCTTTTATATATATATATATATATATATATATATATATATATATATATATATATATATATATATATATATATATATATATATATATATGGTATTATGTTCCTAAAATCAATTAATCAACTATGACCTACGGAGATCCCAAAACCTTAAGGTTATTCGTCTGAAGGTCTCAAACCTCTAAAGAATAATTTCACCTGCATAATACCGATTGAGGCAATTTAAAGGACGCACTTGCATTTTAATCTCAAGGATAAGTTTTGAGGGTGACTTGTACCAGAATTCTTATTCAAATACCGCATCACTCGAACATCATCCAATTCATGTTTGCCAAGTTAACACGGCCTCCAGTTTACCAATTAGACGACAGAATTGTATGAATCAAAATATTAATTAAATTAGCACGGATGACTCTATGACATATAGAATAGGATTTTAAAGATTTATCTTATTCCTCTATAACAGCCCCTATGACACTGATATTTTCAATAGTTGACTTATGCAGAAATAGTCACATTGTAGTTGCGTTGTGGACATAAAGCTACAAATGGACACATTTTCTTGCTCCATTGGTGATTGGTTTCCAAGCGAACACTAGCTCTACTCTAAGGCTATAGTCAATTTCTTTTAATGAGGCGCATTTGCACCGACTAACAGCGGTGCCCTTTTAGCTCGGAAAAGTTTCCTGATCGCTGATTGTTTAGAATTATCTTGTCCAAGCAATCAGCGATCAGGAAACTTTTCCGAGATAAAAGGGCACCGCCGCGAGTCGGTGCAAATCAACCTCGCAAAAATAAATTGACTATAACAGTTCTTTTTCTCTACAATTTGGGGACATAAATATACAAACATATTTATACAAAATACATGAGATAGTAATTTCCATAAAGATATATTGATGTTTATAAAATATTCCCTTAATCCTTTTTCAAGGTAATGTCACCAGCTTCATAAAGGTATCTTTTTCTCGTCGATAATACCTACGCATTAGGAGACAGTTTCCTACTCTTAACCTCTTCATTACTGGATCTGATGATTTCCACATCATTAAGGAGATTAACTATAAATCTCTCTCTCTCTCTCTCTCTCTCTCTCTCTCTCTCTCTCTCTCTCTCTCTCTCTCTCCTAATCTTTAACCTGCAAAATCCCTAAGAGCAATGATTCCCCCATTTGCTTTTCGCTACATTTACACACATCTGGAAACGCCAGATCATGTTTCGCACAGTCAACACAACTCACTGTATTACAAATACCTTTACGGGAAGCCTGTACTTAGGAGAAAGGAAAACTTTGGCAAATTATTGTTTATTTACACACATGGGTAAACAACAAAACCATATATCTCTCTCTGCATTTCAGTGATATTCAGTTTATCAACTACCTGAAATAATTGGCCAAATTAAAATAAACATTTCCTATCCTGCAATAGGTAGCATTTTTCTATTTGTATTTTTTATATCATATCCACTTTTAGTCATGAATTCAACATATGAATTCGTCATTATTGAAACTGCACACATATATACACGCGCGCAAATATACTGTGTGTGTATATATATATATTCATATATATATATATATATATATATATATATATATTCATATATATATATATATATATATATATATATATATATATATTCATATATATATCTATATATATATATATATGTATATATATGTATATATATATATATATATATATATATATAGATATATATATATATATAATTGTACAAAAACATTGCCTCTATCATTGAATATCTGCTATCAGTTTGTAGTTTGAGGGGGTGCGAGACTGCATAAAACAAATGTGTGTGTGTGTTATACTGAATGATGTGTCATGGGCGAATTCCATGAACACTTGTTAACTTGTACCCTGATGTCTACCGATATATTTCAATGAATTTCACATACCTCTCTCCTTTAACTTTGTTCAAGCCTATGTAAATGCATTTTCATCAATAGTCAATGCATACATTACCAAAACCAATACACACAACAATAGAAGCACATACAAATCAAATCAAAAAGACATTTTTCCCCAAATTGTTGGAGGGCTTCCGAAAGTATTAGTCTTCGGTTTTCAGCTATTCCATGGCGATGAGGCCACTAGCCCATGACCTTATTCACAGTAGATGCGACCAACAACAGTCATTCAACTTTTAGGTGAGCAAACCTATATAAGAGAACTCTAAATTAACTCCTCGCTGCATCAGTAGTGAACTGAGCCGCAACGTAAATGATAAAAACCTTTTTGTCATGTGCAATACTGATTTCACCAAGTATTTCATGCAAATTACATAAAATAAGGACTAATTATTTCAACCATTTGTGATTATAGGACGAAATTTCATTAGTGAGATTTGTCTCTTGCCAGACTAAAATTAATTAGGATATGAATAGAAACAATTCTGAAATGACACAGCATTTCGGTGGGGCAAATAACTTTTATCTTATTTATATATCAAAGGACTAGGCAGTAGGGTCCTGAATTCCTCTCTTCAGCAGTTGATATTACTTATCAAATGTCTAGGTAATTGGAATCTGAACTCCATTTTTCAAGAGTTTTTATAATTTATACATCAGATGACCAGTAGCCTATTACAGTCCGTTCTTTTTTTATAAAATATTATTAATGTGCAACGAAACGATTTCATCCCAGTGAAAGTTATCTATAATATTATTCACATCAAGGGATGTGCCGAGCGTGTATCAGCATTGCACATTATTCCTCAATTACCTCATTCGTAACATGGGCCGCACTGCAACTCCCTGGGCAACATGTCAGGTTGCGGTAGTTGATACGCTTTCCCTGCAGTTTCAGCAAGTAATTAGCCTTCAATAGGGTGTCCCTTAAATAGACCATAAAGCTGTCCCAATCTTACCCATACCCATAATCATTATGGGCAATATTGACGTTGTTACTATTCTTAGAATGATTTATTGTTAATTTGTTCTCATCATCTATTTATTTCCTTATTTCCTTTCCTCACTGGGCTATTTTTCCCTATTGGAGCCCAGGGGCTTATAGCATCTTGCTTTTCCAACTAGGGTTGTAGCTTGGGTAATAATAATAATAATAATAATAATAATAATAATAATAATAATAAATTTTGATGCTGGAAATAACTATGACTAAAGGATCTAGTAGATAATCAGATGAAAATATGAAAATTCCAGAATATAAATCTCAGTTGAATTTATTCTCCGCAGCTTTCTTATGTTAATGGATACGTACACCTTTCAGTTTGTATGATGTACTTAAGAAAAAATTTTTAACCTTCAGAACATCTTTGGGTCAGTCTTGATATCTGCAACCATTTCCGTATATGCCGAAACTTTAATCTTTGCATAATATAGAGTTATGACTCGAAATAGTATCCCCTTTAAAAAAATTTAAGTAAAAGCGACCTTATGAAATCGAAAATAATGACAACTTCACGAAATAAATTTCCCTTAGAGATAGTTTTAAAATAAGACCATGACTATGAATGTCTTAGTCGTGCATGAAAAGACAAGGGCAAAGCAATGGGTACTTTCCAACAACATTGGTATATATTCACACCATTTACAGCAGTAATGGGTAAAAGGCTGCCTTCTATAACCGACTCGTCGAAAGGACTGCTCAAGTACTGCTGCGGTAGGTGTATGAAAAGGTAATCCCAGGTACGGACTTTAAAAAGTACCTGTTGAAAATACAGTATATTAAAAGGGAGTCCGTGTTTTCATTAATCTCGTCTATGTGCCTACTCGTTTTATCTTCAATATAATGTTCCATGAACATATAGGAGAGGAGGTAATACTGTACGTTATACAAAACAAGATTGGTGAATTTCATTACAATTGTTATTTCCCAAGGGAGATGAGAATTTCGAGTAACAACATATAAAGAATGTCTATGCTTTCACGGACAGCGGCTATTCCCAAAAACCTATATATCTCTTATATCAGTATTAATATGCAGTAGATAGTTATCAGTTTCTCGTATATACGAGTAACTATTCCTATGCGAAAAATTTATTTAGATTTTGTGATCTCATTTTTACGCGAATTCTCACTTTCTTAATTATGCTGACATACAAGACACAGGCGTTATCATATAAGCAAGTGTCTGTTTAAAAATCTTGACTGGTAAGTCCAAAATTTCTGTAGCGTTTTTTCGGAATTCTGAGTTTCCCGGAACACACACTTGATAGAATTTTCTGCGCAAGATCAATAGTAATACATTGAATCTTATCACGGGCGATGCCTTTCGCTTTTTGAGTCATTCACATGTCGAGCCATATTCCTTTATTTCAAAGGACGATCAAAATTAAATGGCTTTTAAACCTAGAAAAGATGTCTATAAAAACTAACATACAACCTCATTGAACTCGCACAACAAAGTTTCCAGATCTTTCGTGAAGATTTTGCTATACCTGCATCACAGGGAAATTTATTAGATAATATATATCCCAGAAAGACATGTCCCCCATCAATTACCTTCGGCTCTGTTTTTGGAGACCAACCAAGGGTTAAAGCTAATCCATGGTCTGGATTCTCAGCTTTAGTACTGTCGCAGAGCGACATATCGAAAGTTATCTAGATACTGCATATGAGGATGGCGATTATAATTACAAGGGCCTGCTGCACATTATGTAATGTACATCTATGTAAATAAAATGACTAGTTTCTGGAGCAAATTTAATAACTTTCAAACTGACAACTTCGAAAAAGCTTCATATTATTTCTTAAAAATGTCTAATTTCAAGCAGTGTGTATACATTAAAAGCTACAATTACTCGAAGAGCTTCAATTGTAAGCAAGTTCTCCAATTTGCATTCATAAATATGCTTTCCTTTGAGAATAGTAAAATATAAAGGGTCAGTATTTCTAAAAAGACAAACCCCTGCTTGATAATCTTTGGTTACATAGTTTTACACAAATAATTTACGCACACTAAATGATGGCAAAATGCAACATTTTTTCATCCCAGCATAGTAAATAAATTAATCTCTCTCTCTCTCTCTCTCTCTCTCTCTCTCTCTCTCTCTCTCTCTTACTATTATTAGTAGCCAAGCTACAGCCCAAGTTTGAAAATATGCTAGATTCCGCCAGACGTGGGAATTAAACTTCCCGTTAAAGACTATGTAGCCACAATGAAGAATTTCAAGGTAACAATGTAACAAAAATAGGAAAATATGGGAGTAATGAATCAGAGCAATATACAGAAACAAAATAAATGAATTGTTTCTACGTGAGAATCATCAAGCCAGAAAGATGAAAGGACTTAAATACTTTTAGAGAAATTGACCCTTGGATTATTAGCGTGTACATCTGAAGATATAATTCCCATGTTGAGTTAGTGTTACAACATTTCAACCATACAATATAATATTTTTGAGTGAAGAGTTTTTAAAACACGAAGAAATTTGTTTTATCCGATTCTGAGAGCTTCTCTTTTTTAAGAATTTATCGTTTTTAGGAATTATAGTTTTAATAAATCAAATCTTAATCTTTAGTTACCATGAATTATGATATATTACTTACTGTTTATAATTAAGATATCATATCTATCTATCTATCTATCTATCTATCTATCTATCTATATATATATATATATATATATATATATATATATATATATATATATATATATATATATATATATATATATATATATATATATATATATATATATAAACTTATGTCAACCTGCTCAACAGCAAAGCATTTGTAACACCTTTGCCCTTTAGATGATCACCCCGATTTGACCGCTAGATTAGGAAGTTCATTCCACAATCTGTCCAGAGCTCAAATAAAACTTCTAGAATACTGTGTAGCATTAAGCCTTTTGATGGGGAAGGCTACAATGTAAATAGCATGCCTAGTACTACGCAAGGGATGATACAGTCTGGGGAAATGTGAAAGTAAATAATGATCGGAATGATGAAATTTTTGTGTATGTATGTATGTGTATGTACGTATGTATGTATGTATATATATATATGTGTGTATATACATATATATATATATATATATATATATATATATATATATATATATATATATACTGTATATATATGTGTGTGTGCATATATATACATATATATATGTGTATATATATACATATATATATATGTGTGCTTATATATATACATATATATACATATGTATGTATATATACATATATATATGTGTGTATATACATATATATATATATATATATATATATACACACATATATATACATAGATATGTATATATATACATAGATA
>NC_090768.1:20154106-20176606 GCF_036898095.1 Palaemon carinicauda
CCAGAGAATTTAACCACAGGTTATCACAGAATTCTAACTTCTGGAGCGAGTATCTCAAAGGTTTCCCTTTAAGACATCGTAATACAACAGGGGACACGCATGTCTGGTCGTGCCACATAGCTATCTCCACCCCGAACAGAGTTAACGCTTCGGTGTGTAAGGGCTGAGAATAGCTGGGAGCCGTTCCACAGCTAATCTCACTCGTGGCTACTACTGATACTCGAGACGTAAACAAACGGACGCCATTGCTCTAATGACGTCACGCGCGTCTTTATCCTTTGTTTAGTAGCTGCCCTACTTAGACGGATTTTCCCTTGTGTGAACTTTATCGCTTTGCATCTTCGCTATGTCGTTACCTTCAGCCTCGCCTTCTTCTGGAAAGTTGAGTACAAGGTTCCAGTATTGTTTAATTAAGCTCTGGCCGTAAAGTAAATATTATTTCGCGAAATAATTGATGTTTTGTGGCAGAGCTGTGCCTCTACCGGACCCGCCATTTTATGGCGTCGTTGTTGTTTTGCATGTCTTATTTAGTTAGCCACAACAACGCTTCCGGCTTTATATACTAATCGAATACATTAGTTTATTTAGTCTTCATAGCTAGGAACTTTTATATCGTGTTTAGACGCTTTTATCGGTCATCGATTGACCTCATACCAGTCGGCTACTATAGCCCCCAGGCCAGGAGCCTATATACAAGTGTTCATGCATGATTTATCAGTGATCCTAGACTAAGTTATGAAGATAGTGGCATTATTATTTTACAATACTTTTGACTAGTGATGCAAATGTTTTCGCCTTCAGGGACCATATAGGGGATAGGCTAGTCAGTGATTCTTTCTAGCCTAACCTAACCTTAGGACCCCTATATGCTTCCTTCATCCCCTGCCTTGGCACTCCCTCTATTTAGCCTTGATCCCTTTTCTGAGTAAAGGGATTTATTGTCTAATAGAGTATTATATCGCCTCTCAGTCCTCCCTAAAGGAATGAACCCCCTTTAGGATTGCGTCTGAGAGTGAGGTTAGGCTAGCCTACCTCTATGGCTAGGATAGTCTACGACTTTCCTGCGATAGCGATACGTCTTCTTCCTTGCCTAGTTCAGGACTTTTAGCCCTGATCTAGGCCGGGTTAGGAAGGTTTCTCTGTTCCATGCTGAAACTGTACTCTTGCACCGTTTTAGCCGATCAGCCTAATCTTAGGTTAGGGAGTGTCCTCCCTTCCCTTTGTGGCCGCTCTGGTACAGAAACCCTTCCTGGGAAGACCCCTCTCTTCTCCCTCCCCACCTATCTCTTGTATAGCCTAGCCTATGCTTAGGTTAGTTTATACTCATCTGTCCCCTGTCCTACAAATCCTCCTTAGGGTGGATGAGTAGGGCTACCCGAGCTTCCCTGTGCTGTCCGCTCTGGTACATATACCTTCATAGTGTCCTATAAGGTTAGTTACTAGTGTAGCTCTGCATAGGGGAGTCTCCCCCCCCCCCTCTTGGGTGTTCCCTAGTCCTCCCTTGGGCTACCTGCTCCCGGTCCCTAGTGACCCCTGCTTATGGATGCTAGAGCCTGTCTCTATCATGGGTACACCCCCTCAGGGAGGGGGAGGGATGTCTGGAACCCTGACGGTACTTCCTGCATCCTTTCCCCCCTCCCCCTGTCTCTCTATCTATCCGGGTGCCGGTCTCTTGCCGCCTCTACTGCCGGCAATACCTGCCTCCCTCTTGGTGACTTCCCTACCCTTGCCGCCAGCCCCCCGTGTACCGAGGGACTGCCGGCTGCCGCCGGCTACTACCGGCAGCTCTCCTACTCCTATCTAATCGTCCGCTTGCCGGTCGATCTCCGGAGTGCCGGCATATACTGCCGGCAACCCGATACTACCTGTACCATCCTTACCCCAGTCACCAATCCGGCATCCTCCGGCTGCCGGAGCCGCCGCTCCCTGCCGGCGTGCCGCCGTTGTGCCGGCGGCCGCCATCCTGGTATCTAACTGACTTTGAAAATTGTCCGTTCTAGTGCCAGAATCTATGCTGGAGCGAGCTCCGGCGTGCCGGCGGCTTGCCGGATGCCCCGGAGGCGTCAAGAATACTTGCACCCCCTCTCTGTAGCTATCATAAGACTAAGATAGCCCTACCTTGCAAATAGATAAGCTGCTTTGCTTCTAAGATCAGTACCTAGTACTGCTCTATTAGTGATCATGCTGTCTCTTTGCATTCTTCTATTTCCAGCATGCTATGTGCATCTTAGCGCGGCTGGTTGCCAGAAGCAGTTACCCTTAATGAGGCCTTCTGGCTCTTATCTGGGAACCGAATGAATTCGATCCCAACCTTGTCCTTGGCTTTCCATGGAGTTCCAATATAATGGGAATCCTAGGAAACTAAATCCAATGATCTCGGTCATTTGGATTATCCCAGGACCAAGCCTATGGTAACCAGCCGGGCGAGATGCATGGAGTGTGTTCTCCTTTACTGCTTCATTCTCTATGCATCACACCTTCCTTAAGTTAAAATTAATGATTAATATTAACTTAATTTAAGAGCCATTCCTATGACTCCCCCATACTCATTTTCTCTTTCTTCCACAGGAGGAGCAGATGAAGTGCGATTTCGCTTACTGTGCTGTGAAACGCTCGCAGTTTTACGGACATACGGCGTGCAGGACTCACGCCCCTTGCTCAGACAAGAAAGGGGATTGGAAGTTCTGGAATCCACTGGAATGTACGGTCTGCCAGGCCTACCTAGTTGAGGCCTTCCATAACCCTCCCTCAGCGGAGGTTAGAGACATTGCTCGTGAAAAACTGCGCAAGTGGGTGCGTGGTTTTCAGAGAAATGCTACTGGACCGTACCTGGCCACCGAAGAACTGAGGTCCCTGTTGTTCCCTAAGGCCTCCCCTGACTCAGTGGTTCCAAAGGAAGCAATCCCCACTGTCCAAATTACGGTGGAACCTGATGTGGTCATGGCTCAGTCCATGCACGAGTGTCGTTTGGATTCCGAGGATGATGAACAGATCTCTGACGTCTCGGAAGACACGGAGAAGACGCTTATGGCTCAAGGAGCCGAAGAGGACGAAGACAAGGTGGAATACACCGAGTCGGAGATTGGAGCTACTCCCTCGTCCATCCCTCCGCCTACTCCTACACCGACGGAAATGTCCCTTCCGTCTACCTCCTCGACCCCGGATCCTTCCTCTTCTACCCAAGAACTGATCCGACTGATTAGAGCTGTCATGGACGACAGACTGAAGGAGAACCAGGAGTCCATCAGGTCTATGATTGGATCCAGAGACACGAAGAAGATCTCGGTCAAGGATCTCCCAGCTTGCTCTCATGCCAACCCGTGGAGGTATGCAGAGCATATGGTTATTGCGACCGGCAGGATCTTTGTTAGTGACAAGATCGGCACGGTCCCGTTGGAAGATGTGGAGTTCTTCCCAAGCTTCGAGGCCTACCCGGACTGTTACGTCCGACTTTGTTCCGAACCTGCCTCGAAGGAAGAGACCGAACCTAAAGAAGAGATAGTGTTCGATCTCGCAAAGGCCCAGGCTATGCTAGCCTCCGCATTTAAGAGCAGGGGCTTTACCTGCTCTAAGCTTCCTGCCTTGAGCAAGAAGCATCCTACATATGTCGCACCTGACACTGCGATTCTTCCTTTTTTGGAAAAGGCCTTAGCTGCATGCCTTAAAGCGGCGGAAGAAGGAAAACCCTGCCCTGCACTGGAGGAGTGCAGACCCTTCTCCATCGTGACACCCCCTGACACTAGACAATGGAAAGATGTCCAACATACTTTCGTCGTGGGTAGGCTCGATCCTGACGTCGCCGGACGTCAGTTTAATGAAGACCTCCCTAAGCTCAATGATCACCTCCTTCGCCGGGAACAAGACACGAAGGAGAGGCTTGCGGCATCTCTTTCTCATCAAGTCCAACTTGAAGTTATGGCCTGTGACACAGCAGTACCTGATCACTACATGGTACTGGCCAAATCCCACTTACTCACGGTAATGAAGGACTTGTACCATTTCATAAAGGCTCGTAGAGCCTGTCGTGAATTCGTGTTTGTCGGTGCCACCGTGAAACACGAACCCCGGAGGCTGATTTCCTCCAACATCTGGGGAAAGCACCTGTTTCCTTCTGACCTTGTCAAGGAAATAACTGACAGAGCCGCCACGGAGAATAGGAACCTTCTCCACAAGTGGGGCATGTCCAGAAAAAGGAAAACCTCTCAGGACGATGGACCTCAGCCTAAGAGGAAACCTCAGAAGCCGAAACCCCAGCAACGTCAACAACGACGTCAGTTTCCGGGACCCGCTACCTCCCAAGTGGTTGCCCAACCACAACAGACCTTTCAATTGGTCCCCCAACCGGTGTTGTCACAGTCACCGGTCTTCACCCCTGCCTTTGAGCAGCCATCCACTACCTTTCATGCCAGAGGTAGAGGCTCGTCCAGGGGTGCAAGCAGAGACGCCTCTCGTCGTCCCTCCAGAGGTAGAGGAGGAAAGGGAGCTAGCGGCCGAGGCAACAAGTCCTCGGGACACCAGAAGCAATGAAGTGCTTCCGGTGGGAGGAAGACTCCGCCAATTCCAGGATCGTTGGACCTTCGATCCTTGGGCACACAGCATCATCAAGAACGGTCTAGGCTGGAGTTGGGTGCAACCACCCCTAATCTTCCAGCGGTTCTTTCAACAATCAACCCCCATTTTGGAAGAATATGTTCTAGACCTCTTGAACAAGAAGGTGATAAGGAAGGTAAAGTCCACCAGGTTCCAAGGGAGACTGTTTTGCGTTCCCAAGAAGGACTCAGACAAGCTCAGAGTCATTCTGGACTTATCCCCCCTCAACAAGTTCATAGAGAACAACAAATTCAAGATGCTGACGCTTCAACAAATAAGGACCCTTCTGCCTCAAGGTTCCTACACGGTCTCTATAGACCTGGCGGATGCCTATTGGCACATTCCAATGAACCATCACGCTTCCTCCTACCTAGGATTTCGACTCCAAAGAAAAAGCTACGCCTTCCGGGCCATGCCATTCGGCCTCAATGTGGCCCCTCGGATCTTCACAAAGCTGGCGGATGCCATAGTACAACAGCTCCGCCTAAGAAACGTCCAGGTGATGGCCTACCTCGACGACTGGCTAGTCTGGGCTCCATCGCCCGAAGAGTGTACAAAGTCTTGCGACGAAGTTACCCAGTACCTAGAACACCTGGGATTCAAGATCAACGAGAAGAAATCTCGCCTCTCTCCGGCTCAGAAGTTTCAGTGGCTGGGAATCCACTGGAATCTTCAGTCACACCGCCTTTCCATCCCCCAGAAGAAAAGGAAGGAAATAGCAGGGTCTGTCAAGCGACTACTGAAATCCAAACGCATTTCAAGACGACAGCAGGAACGAGTTCTAGGCTCTCTACAATTCGCCTCAGTGACAAACCCAGTGCTTCGTGCACAGCTAAAGGATGCCGCGGGAGTCTGGAGACGATCGGCATCCATCGCTCGAAGAGACCTCAAGAGACGGCTTCCAAACAGACTTCGACGCCTCCTAAAGCCGTGGTCGGAAGCAATGGCCCTAAAAAGGTCCATTCCTCTCCAACACCCTCCTCCATCACTCAACATCCACACGGATGCCTCACTGGAGGGCTGGGGAGGTCACTCCCACCTGAAACAAGCTCAAGGGACCTGGTCTCCACTATTCAAGACGTTCCACATAAACATCTTGGAGGCCATGGCGGTCCTTCTTACTCTGAAGAAGCTATCCCCGCCGCCCTCGATCCACATCCGTCTAACCCTAGACAACTCGGTGGTAGTTCGTTGTCTCAATCGCCAGGGCTCAAGATCGCCCCAGATAAATCAGGTGCTTCTCCCAATCTTCCGTCTGGCGGAGAAGAAGAAGTGGCACCTGTCTGCAGTTCACCTACAAGGATTCCGCAACGTGACAGCGGATGCTCTATCTCGGACAAACCCGATAGAGTCGGAATGGTCTCTAGACGCAAGATCATTCTCCTTCATCTCTCATCAAGTCCCAGAACTTCAGATAGATCTCTTTGCAACGAGCGACAACAATCAACTTCCTCTGTACGTAGCCCCGTACGAGGACCCCAAAGCAGAAGCGGTGGACGCCATGTCACTGGACTGGAACAGATGGTCGAAGATATACCTGTTCCCTCCCACCAACCTTCTGTTGAAAGTCCTCTCCAAACTGAGAACCTTCAAAGGGACAGCGGCCCTAGTGGCTCCCAAGTGGCCCCGGAGCAACTGGTACCCCCTGGTCCTGGAGCTGCAGCCCAAGCTGATCCCTCTCCCGGGCCCAGTTCTCTCTCAACAAGTACAGAAGTCGACTGTCTTCGCTTCATCATCGAAAATCAAGGACCTTCATCTCATGATTTTCTCTCCCTTGCCGCAAAGAAGAGGTTTGGGATCTCGAAGAAAAGTCTAGACTTCCTAGAGGAATACAAGACCGAATCCACGAGACGGCAATATGAATCATCCTGGAGGAAATGGGTCTCCTTTGTTAAAGCAAAAAATCCTAAAGAAATCACCATTGATTTCTGTATGTCCTTCTTCATTCACCTTCATGGACAAGGATTAGCAGCCAATACGATTTCAACCTGCAAATCGGCTTTGACTAGACCAATTCTATATGCTTTCCAAATTGACCTGTCCAACGACATCTTTAACAAACTGCCGAAAGCATGTGCTCGCCTACGCCCAGCACCCCCTCCGAAACCGATCTCCTGGTCACTAGACAAGGTGCTCCATTTCGCCTCCAACTTGGACAATGATTCATGCCCCCTCAAGGATCTGACTCAGAAAGTTATATTTTTATTTGCTCTCGCCTCGGGAGCTCGAGTCAGCGAAATAGTGGCATTATCAAGAGAAGAGGGACACATCCTGTTTGCTGATTCAGGAGAAGTGACCCTCTCCCCTGATCCGACGTTTCTCGCCAAAAATGAATTACCCACCAAAAGATGGGGCCCTTGGAGAATATGCCCCCTGAAGGAGGATGTCTCTCTATGTCCAGTAGAGAGTCTCAAGGTCTATCTTCGCAGAACTTCAAACTTTGGTGGAGGCCAACTCTTCAAAGGAGAAACATCGGGCAGCGACCTGTCACTGAAACAATTAAGAGCGAAAATCACCTACTTCATTCGCAGAGCGGATCCGAACAGTACACCCGCTGGTCATGATCCTAGAAAAGTGGCATCTTCTCTGAACTTCTTTCAGAGCATGGACTTCGAGAGCCTTAAGAACTTTACGGGCTGGAAGTCCTCGCGAGTTTTCTTTAAACATTATGCGAAACAAGTGCACGAAATCAAACATTTTGTGGTAGCCGCAGGTAGTGTTATGAAACCTGCACCTAACTCTGCGTAGAACAGTGAGTTACTTGGGACTCTAACTCTTCGGGTGCCTATGTTGACCCTCGAGTGATTCATAGTGATGTCTAAAAACACTTAGTGCTTTTATAACTGTTCTTATCCCAGGTGAAATGTCATAGTGTCACACAAGTGCCGCATGCCTTGAGCATGATGTGTTATTTAAAGACTTGCGTTCCTCGAGAACGAGTACCTACTAATCCTGAAATTCCCTTTCAGATTCAAGAGCAAGCCTTTATTTCTATGTACATTATTATTACTGTAAATGAACTTTACTTTTGCTGTAAATTATTTAATTTCTGCATTGTGAAATAAAATTTCTATTTTATTACTTATGCGTCTCTTTCAGCTCCTACTTACTATGAAATACATACTGTCATAGTTTTATTTATTCCTCCTTTCTTATGGTCATGAAGAATTTAAGATGTCTATTCTTAAATTATATTCACCTTGTCTCAGTAAGGTTCCTACACGAATACTTACTTCTGATAATCAGGAGATGAACTCTACACACAGTGCCCAACCACCACTGGCCTACTTCAGAATGTTCCTATACAAATATCAAACATTCTGCTTCATCTCTAAGCTCTTAAAAGTTCTTCTGTCAAGATGAATAGCCCTTCAATACCACTTTGACGTCGGCATAGCCCATGGGAACTTCCTACCAATGGGGGGCAGGATACTTCGTTCCTATGGTTCTTACCTAAGATTACTTTGCTGTTTTGTCAATGCCTAGGCACTTAACTCTGGGGGAAAATCTACCACGATACATTGATTCTCTGGTACTCTTCCATCAGGACGCCATGGCTTGAGCCCAAAAAACGGATTTTGAGCGAAGCGAAAAATCTATTTTTGGGTGAGATAGCCATGGCGTCCTGATGGACCCTCCCTACTACTTCGTTCAGTTTGTTCCCACCCTACACAATTGTATCATGGTGATGGGCAGCAACTGGCGCCAGGATAAAGACGCGCGTGACGTCATTAGAGCAATGGCGTCCGTTTGTTTACGTCTCGAGTATCAGTAGTAGCCACGAGTGAGATTAGCTGTGGAACGGCTCCCAGCTATTCTCAGCCCTTACACACCGAAGCGTTAACTCTGTTCGGGGTGGAGATAGCTATGTGGCACGACCAGACATGCGTGTCCCCTGTTGTATTACGATGTCTTAAAGGGAAACCTTTGAGATACTCGCTCCAGAAGTTAGAATTCTGTGATAACCTGTGGTTAAATTCTCTGGGAATATCTTAGTAGTCTTATACCCAAGGAAGCTACCAAACAGGAACCTTCCATCAGGACGCCATGGCTATCTCACCCAAAAATAGATTTTTCGCTTCGCTCAAAATCCGTTATATACAGTATATATATATATATATATATATATATATATATATACAGTATATATATATATATATATATATATATATATATATACATATGCATACACAGTATATACCAGCTACATAATATTACAACTAAGGCCGTAATGATGTTGAAACCCACTGAAAGCAGATGATATATGATGGGCATTTGCAAAAATCCAAGGCCGTAATACATAGTAGAAACAAATTACTTCATTTAATCATATTTCGGTCTAACCAGTTTATCCCTACATCCCCAGATTTGATTTGCATTTAATATCACCAGAGAAAAATCACACAAATAAAATGTAAATCACTATGTCATAAAACGAAGTACCGCCTGGTTGTCCAATTCGCAATAAAACAAGGACAAAGAACCATGAAAATGGAAACGCTGAACTGTAATGAATGTTGATCAACCGCTTAATAGTAATATATCTTGACTGTGATAATTTATGGAATATAATATCTACATGATACAGGCAATATCTGACCTTTATATTTTTTATAACGCTATATATTCCGATGTAGCCGTAGGTTGCAACACAATATTCGAGCACGTTCTCATTTTGAAGTTTTTATCATCATCACGAGGACAAATTTCAAAGACTATATGCAAGCACAACAACCATTAAAAACAATTAGATAAAAGTACAAGAAACGCTATGAAATCTGACTTGACTGTTAGTGAGAAGGAGAAAGAGTTTAGTTTCCTGTCTACTCTAACATTAAAGGAAATAAGTGCGGTGTAAATACATTTAGTTGCATTTTCAGTGTTTTTTTTTTTTTGGGGGGGGGTGAACCAAACAGCAATTTATTGTCAATAATGGACAAATATTCCAGTCCAAGTTACTTTTTGTATGATATTCTAGGAAATTGTGTGATGTATAAAATCTCCAACTTGAATATCAAATCTTCAATAATTTGGATAGTATGTAGTATACAACGTTAAACTATATACTGGTAACCATTGTACTGTATTGTTAATTTTCATGTAGATTCATGCTCTATTTCCAAATAATATAAGAATCTGAAAATGAGAATAGCATTTCTCTAAAGTTGCGAACAGATAGATACTCTACGATTTCGTATTTTTTTTTCTTTTAAGAATAATCATAAGAAAGAAAGCCACATGAAATGCCGTTTCGTATGACATGGAACACCATAGATATAAGGAAATATAATATATCAGTTCCAAATAATTGCCTATGAATTAGGCTGAAGTTGTCCTTAAGAATAATAATAGTTCACTGGATTTAAATAGTGATACTTACCTTGTTCCAGACTAGTGTTTGATATTCGAAAACCAAATCAAGAAAAAATAGTGTCAGGTATAGAAATACTAAACCAGAAATAAAATGTAAAATACCTCCAAGTTATTACTTACTTAGTAAACAAAAAACGTAAAATAGAGTAAAGGTAATATTTACGATTCATGGATCGCATAAGTTTTCGTGTCAACTCCCATTCAGAAACTCTTCGCGAGAATGTAGTCTACTTCTGAAATAAATGGGCCCATTTTAAGGTAGCAAGTGACGCTCTTCAAAACTTGAGTGTTTCTTAGCAGAAGAAAAGGTGAGGTATGTTAGCATTCCAGTTAAGAAGGACGCACTCTCACTCTTGCTGGAACCGGGTCAAGTCCATTTTGTCAAAACTCACAAGTTTGTATGTTCACAATTAAAAAGAAAAAAAAAATAAGGTTCCAGGAGAAGAGGTTTACGAGAATAAGGTATTCCAGAATACAAGTTAGCAGAGAAATAGCTTATTCTATAGTCTATGAATTATTCGAATATGTGGTTGAAAATGATAGGATTTTGTGGTGCCTTTTAGGAAAAAAATAAAGAATAAAATTCTATAATAATTAAAATAGAGAACGCTATTGCTATTACATGTACTTTTGCAAAGCATCTGTAAGTTTGTCATCTTGTTCTGTTGCCATAAACCTAATAACATACGTATCGAACTATGCCAGGACCTATAAAATTTTCTCATAAACAAGGATCAGTTGCGTAGATACAGGCTCCAAAACTGTGATATATGCTCAAAACATCAACAAAGTGCACAGATATATAAAATCTGGCCTAAAACAATATTCTTATAGTCTAAAATTACACCTTTTTTCCTTAGCAAACAGAAATAACCCCAAAAGAAAAAGGATTATTGTGCCCGTTACTTTGAATTTATTATACCAAAACAAAGGAAATGTCAGCGTAATAATCGTCACCCACCCTTATAGAGCCAAGAAATCTCCTAAAATTACGAATCACATACATCAGTAACATGCAGGTTACAATGGGTTGAAGAAATAGTACCCAGCATTATTAACAAATCTATCGCAGTTAAAGGCAGTATCTCACGTCTATTTCTTAATATTGTAAAAATTCCCAGACACAATTTCAATTATTAATGTTATCCATGAAAATCCAATGCTTTTTTTTTCCTGTAACAGGAAACGGCTCAATATGGAAAAAACCTCCATAAAACATCTACATGACATGATTCAAACAATTTACATCTATATAAGTACTAGTTAATGATATCTGACAGGCACTGATGATCTCTGTTGGTACACATCTGTGTATCATGGTCTACCTTTGTCCTAGGTTTGACTGCAATTCCTTCCATCATATAACAGTTGTCGTCGTGACAAGGTAAGATACAGACCAACAAAATAGGTGGGTGAAGAAAGTTATAGACGGGTAGAGAAGGGGATAAAAGTGAAAGAATTTGGTTATGATATAAGTTAGTCAAAAAGCTTAAGAGACATATAATCTATGGAAAACACAGGGATGACCAGGATCCAATGGGAGAAGTTGCACTGGAGGAAGAGATGTATTTTTGTGTCAATGGAGACTGAAGAAAAGGGAAGCAGGCAGTCACTGATTAGGGAAAGTAAAAAAAAAAATATAAAAGAAATGGAGCAACTAATAAGTAGAAGGATAAACTTTGAGATGGACTCTCAGTATGAAGGAATAATAGGGATAAAAAAATAAAAAAGGGAGAAAATGAAGATTTACAGTAAAATTGTGATAACTATCAAATCAAATATACTAAAATGTTTTATTCATAGAGAGATAAAGGAAGACAATGTTCTAATGATAATATTGAACAGCTAGGTGGTTTTGGTATAGGATCCAGTGATTAAAGAAGTGCTAGCTGGAATGGGTTATATTTATGTGAGAACGATATCCTGGGAGTAAGAATGTGCCAAGGATAAGAGGTGACTGAAAAGGGATGTATTTAGAACTCCTTGGTTACTTTTGAATCTTCTGATTTTCTCTTAATGTATAACAAGTGATTGGTGCTATGGACAACTTTCTTTACAGGGTTCATCGTTGATTAAATACTTACTGTGAAAGCACCTGGTACTTAATCAATTACGGTAAGTAGCAAGCAGGACATAAATGGCTCCGGGCTAACGGTCATATCCTAAAAACTAAGAGAAGCCATGTGCAAATTATATATATACATACATATGTATGTATGTATATATGTATATGTATATATATATATATATATATATATATATATATATATATATATATATATATATATATATATATGTATGTATATTCCAAATGCCACCACAAAGTACAATTTCCCTCCACACAATCCAGCGACCTTAAACCTAAAATAAATTTACCGATATAAAAAGATCATAAACAGACTCGGGAGGAAGGACGTGTCTGAATGTCTGAGGCCTTTATCCTGCAGTGGACTAGCAACATCTCATGATGATGATGATGATGATGATGATGATATATATATATATATATATATATATATATATATATATATATATATATATATATATATATATATGTACATATGCATACATGTATATATGTATACATATATATACATATATATGTATATATATACATATATATATATATATATATATATATATATATATATATATATATATATATATATATATGCATTCATTCAGTGTTACTAATAACCTATAAATATATGAATAATTATATGTGTGAATTTGTGTGGCGTGTGTATATCTGTGTGAAAACTCGTAATCCCAACTACTCCGCAATATTTCCAGTCATTGGAAGTAGAAACAAGCTAGAATGCATTCACCAGTGATTTACGTTGATGGTAATGCAAGCGAAAACAAACTCCTGTTGTTCCAAATAACTTTCAGTTTTGTCTATGGTTGTTTTATTCAGTTTAGAATAAAACTACTGCTAAATGTTTACGATGTGTCACGGTCTTGTGATATACACTTACAAAAGTCTGTTCTGCCCTTTTTAGCCAACCATGCCCAACACTTTTCCTACCAACAAGTTATTTTTTTTTTTACACTTATGATTTTTATTGTCAATCTCTACTTTAAATGCAGATAATGTACACAAGAGTTCCGAGGATTCAACAATTACAAAGGCTAATATGCACCTGTCCCTCTCTAATTCAAAAGGCTGTCACACAATTCAAAACTCTTTGAAAGTTTTTACTAGAATCTTAATTGTAATGAAATGAAGAAAAAAAAAAAGAATTGTAATGATTATCTTCTTACACCGTCACACTTATGTATTTCTCTTTCAAATTTTTGTCAAAAGAGGAATTAGACATTACAGATAATTAAAACTGGAGTGATGTTCCCCTAAGTATTTAATCGAGCTTAAAAAAGCCTAAATATTATAAATAACTAGTTATAATTTCGGTACTAATATATGCATATGCATGCATAATGCGCAAACAACACCACTATACATATCCACAATCACACACACACAAACATATATACATGTATATATATATATATATATATATATATATATATATATTTATATATATATGTATATATATTTATATATATATGTATATATATATATATATATATATATATATATATATAGAGAGAGAGAGAGAGAGAGAGAGAGAGAGAGAGAGAGAGAGAGAGAGAGAGAGAGAGAATTTGCTATCGGAACAGACTTTATTTCCATAAAGGGAAGAATCCCTTAATACATTATATCTTCTGCTTCCAAACAATAATATTTTGTATCAAGTATCTCTTCTATACCTGTCATTCTTACAAGTGGAATGCGTTAATACTGTTAATTACTGTTAATTACTTTTGGCCTTTTCGAAGAGCGCTACTAAACTGAGCCATCCTTCACTATCTTAGCACTTCTTTTGGCCTACCGATTTGGCTTTTGAAATCCAAAAGTGACTAGTAATTTCTTTAAATCTAGTTTAATCCAATTATCAAGATTTGTTTGCCACACAGCAATCTGAAACTGAACCGGCCATAAAATATACTCGAACATTTCATTCTAATGGTTAAAATAGTGAAAATCTAAACAATGTAACAGTCTTGTAATTGGATTATCAAATATTAAAAAATCAAATGAAGAAATGTCAGAAACAAACCTAATTATGCAAATCACTAAAACTATGTATTCATAATTATCTGAAAGCCATAAATAAATCAGAAAATGTATAATAAGTTGCGAACAACTTCAAGTCATTCATCATCATTATCTCATACATCAAAATACAGGCAGCAACAACGATATGATAACAAATATTCATTATGCTTCATTTAAATCTTCCTAATCTAGTCATCAGAATTTGGGAATGAAAAATTTCCAGTTTTGATGAACAATTAAGACCAATATCGGATATCCCATTTCTATGATAAGTAAGTAATTTACTCGGTTCAGAAATTACTCCGAGTATTGATCGAGGTCGTAGAAAAGCAAGAATCTATAATTAGACTTCAAATAAAAAGACAATTTTGCAGTTTTTCTCTGAATTCAACCTCGGGGCGAATAGATGTTTTTTTTTTTTTTTTTTTTTTTTTTTTTTTTTTTTTTTTTTTTCACTTTTTCGAAACGATCTTTCGTGATATCATTTATAATATCTCATTAATGATACTTTAGTTTTTAAGATTAGAATTATTTTTGATTATTCAATTTAACACAGCAGAAGTATTATGATATAAATTCATAAAAGCACATTTTTAAATGTATTTATTACACTAAATAAATTCCGCCCAGCTCTAATCTCCAATACATATTAATACAACCACAGAACATATCTACCAAAGAAAACTTTAGTATAACTAAACTTTGTACTTATGAGAAAACAAATATATTATAACGAAGTATATGATGGGATAATAATGGTAATAACTATTAGGCTGCAAATTGTTAAGCAAAAACATACTGCAATCATTCAAATGGAAGTGGCACATACAAAATTCTACATCAAGTTAGATATCGGAGATTGATATATACAAAAAGAAACTAAATAGGGGACAATGACTTTCACTATCAATAACGAGTTCCCCCACATAGTGTGACTCAAAAACATCGCAAATAAGAGGAGTGGAGATTTTAATAACACAACTTGAATTTTCATATTTGCTTTTTTGTTCTCTATTCACCTAAATTATAAGGCAATAAGTAAAACAAATGCCACTATTCAGTAAAAAACTCAACTTTCTACGGGCTAAAGCAATTTCACAAAAAGCACACACACACACATACACACACATATATACAGTATATATATACAATATATATATATATATATATATATATATATATATATATATATATATATATATATGTATGTATATATATTATATATAAATATATATATATATATATATATATATATATATAAATATATATATATATATAAACATATATATATAAGTTGGTTTGCCATGAGAGATTAGACATAATTCTCCCACCATCATCAATCCGCAAATATGAATAAAAACATGTCGGAGACTTTGCCCTGCGGTGGACTAAAATACCTACATTTGTTGTTGGTGGTGTGTGCATATATATATATATATATATATATATATATATATATATATATATATATATATATATATATATATATTGCATGTGAGAGAGAGAGAGAGAGAGAGAGAGAGAGAGAGAGAGAGAGAGAGAGAGAGATTTGGCCAAATATTTTAACATTCTTATTTTGCAACATCTCGAAGGTCACGAATCTGTATTATACTTAATGCCAAGATCATAAAAATGAAATATTACTCAATTATGTGGGATAAAATATACTGTTTTATGATCATCAACTTTTATTCACCATCTATGTTATATTCTTATTGAGATTTAGTTATGGTGTTCTGTTCTGAAAGAATTTAAAATACGATACTTAACTATAATACCCTATTAGCTAACTTAACTCATTCACATCCAATGTACTCAAATAGTTTGTAATAGCATCTCATAGGTTACTTATTAAAATTATTTTCTTTTATCTTTAATTAACAATAAACACTTTCCTTTTTAAAATCACAGACAGTGAATTGTCTCTAGTACCCATTTGTGAGAGTTTTCGTATTCAGAAAAATGTTTTCTTCAAACTATCTATCGTAGTCTCGGTTTCCGTCAACATTACTTTCTTTCCATTAATGATCTCTGTATTTAAGCAAAAAACTGTTGCACACCCACCTAAATCACTTATACCATTGTGATGAGGATAGGCTTTTATTGATGTTGACGATAATGGCATATATATAAAAAATCTCTTATAAACATACTGGTGCTTCAATTCAATAACTGTGGGATTGTCAAATAATTTATCTACCAAGGCACTTCCCTCAATTTTCTTCTCCTAGCTCCTCCCAGCCTGATGAGGGATTCAGTCGAGTTTGGTTAATACTACAAGGGTGCCACAGCCCACCTCCCCCGAAATCCATCACAAATGAAGCTTCAAATACTGAATCCTCTACTGCTACTACCCCAGCAGTTACCATGGCAACCGGAGGAAGCAGCAGGGACTATCGGAACTGCGTCGCAATCGCTCGCCATTCACTCCTATTTCTAGCACACTCTTAGCCTCTCTCACATCTATTCTCCAATCACCTAGAACTTTCTTCACGCCATCCATCCACCTAAACCTTAGCCTTCCTCTTATAATTCTCCCATCAACTCTTCCATTTATCACGTTCTTCTGCAGACAACATTTTTCCATTATCTCTACACGGCCAAACCACCTCAACAAATTTATATCCACTTTAGTATCTAGTTAATTTCTTACACATGTTCTCACCCTCACTACTTCGTTCCTAACACTATCTAATAGAGATAGATACACCAATAATACTCCTCAGACACTTCATTTCGAACACATTCAATTTCTGTCTCTCCGACACTTTCAAGACGAAACATACTATCTAAAAATCACGTGCTTCTCTTACAATGCTCGAAAAATTACCTCATAAACAATATCAACATTGAAACCAAATTATGAAATATACATATCAAAGCGTCCTTTTTCCCAAACAATTAGCTTTGGTCACCAAACAGAAATACGTATGTCAAAAAATATCTTTGAAGTAGAGGCCAGTGAGTTGACAGAAATTTAGGTAGGCAAAGACCAAAGGGAAGTGAGGGGAAAAACAAAAAACCTGAACTACAATACTCAGATAAAAAGAAAATGTCAGAGGTATCATACGTTGCAGATTTCTTCGTGAAATAGATTTTAGGGTCGCAGCAATATATCAAGTATTCTACTACCAAACTCCAAAGGATAATTGAGAGATTTGCCGTGGAAAAAAAAAAATAGAATTTCCCCTACTGTGATGTAACTAAGATTATCAAACCTATTTACGTCGATTTGTCAAATAATTCAAACTAAAGCTACTTAAGACACACTGAGCCTTTCCTTCCACGGGGTACATATCTAGGCATCCAAAACTATAAAGATGAACCATTGAAAACAATGGATAACAGAGGCCATCTGGTGTGGCGATGAATAAGTGAGAGACTGACCGCGGTTCTTGTTATGTGTAAATGTGAAAACGGGTGAAAAGATTTTATGAATATTATGATCTGATATATGGTAATAAAAATAAAAATAGAAAGCATTAGAATTAAACAGATGACATGCTAAAGAGCAACCTGGGGTTAAAGAAGGAAGTTTTATCGATTTAAGCGAAATCTGTGGTTCAAAGGAAAAACATAAATTGCATCTAAGCAATCGGAAATGATAAGATAGATCCAAATGAAAGAGAAAAGAAAAGATACACATGAAGATTTTGAGGATGATAAAAGACCTTGTAATTGGATGCCTGATGTTTCAGATGTGTTCCACGATGGGTGGTTGAATGTAAGATATTAGAAACATACATATTCAAAAGTAAGATAATGGGTTCAAGAGTTTTCCTCACTGCTTACGAGCAAAGGCAGGGAAAAATATGAGACAGAATTCATTATCCTTAAATCACTGAAAATTCCCCCTCCACGATGCCATAGCTCAAAATATAAACATTACTTGTTGCTGCTGTAATATACATTCAGGTCTATTTCAAAACGAGAAAACATAAGAATGGAAGGAAATTATTATTCATCACTAGGCAAATATTCAGAGGTTCAACTAGTTTTAAGTTTCTACAAAAATATTTTCATAAACACATGCCTTATCTTCGAGATGTTTGGGTGCGATTCCCGAATTCACTGGCAATTTCGAAACCGCAAATATGTATCTTTTCAAAGCCATCCAATGTAAGGAAAACACACACACACACTCACCTATATATATATATATATATATATATATATATATATATATATATATATATATATATATATACATATATATGTGTGTGTATAAATTACATATGTTTATATATGTGTGTATATATATACATACATATATATATATATATATATATATATATATATATATATATATATATAACTTATACATCAGAAAATTGGAGCCTTACTAGAGTCTTAAAACATAAGCAAGTTACAACTCAGAGAACTATGGAGAGAATAATAATGGGAATAACACTAATATAAACAAAGGAGTAACATGGATACGAGAGCGAACTGAAGTGGAGGATATTCTAACAATATGTAAAAAAAATGGATATGGACTGAACTTATAATGAGAATGAAAGAAAATAGACGGACATTAAGAATAACATAATAGGTCCTTAGAGATTGCAAAAGAAGCAGGCGAAGGAAGGAAAGAAAGAGAAGACGATGCATTGATTATCTAATAAAATTTGCAGATCTAGAATGGCAAAGAAAGCCCATAAACAGATGCGAGTGGAAAAATATGTCTGATGCATTTGTCCTGCAGTGGATTAGTTACTGTTGATGATGATGATATACATATGTGTTTATATGTATGTATATATATATATATATATATATATATATATATATATATATATATATATATATATATATATATATATACATATATATTTATATATAAATATAGAACCATAAATAAAATTGAATAATGTTAACAAGAAGAAGAAGAAGAAGAAGAAGAATTTGACGAACTACTGTAGATACTTCACATACATAAAATCATTTTCATCACAAACTCTCCCGACATCTCTAAATATAATAGGGTAAGGCAATTTTGGAAAGAGGCAATTTTGGACAAGTGAGGCAAAAATTTAACAGATGCAATGTCTCTAAAAACAATTTATAATTTTCGAAAACTTTAATGCTGTTCGAAATTACCCAACCTACTACTTTATAAATATTAGTATGTTTGGTTTTGAAAAAGTATTAAATACCACTAAAAAATTGTTGAATATGGGTGTCCAGTTAATTGCCTCGCCTTTATTTTAGGACTTCTCAGAAATGATACTAGAAATTATAATTTCTAAAAAGAAATTAGTACATAATACTAAAAAAAGGTTTAAAATGAAAAATTATTAAAACAGTCTGGAATATCTGGTGTCCAATTTTGTCTCACCTTGAAGAATGGTGAGGCAATTTTGGACACTTAATTAAAAAACAACTAATTCATAATAAGTTAAGTACTAGATTTTGTAATTTTTTTTTATCTTTTATATTATTCTTATATATATTTATATATTTTCTTAATGATTTTAACAAAGAATATAGGTAAATGATAGTTCTTTGAAAATAGTCTTAACCATTTACTTCGAGAGAAAAAAACATTTATATATATATATATATATATATATATATATATATATATATATATATATATATATATATATATATATATATATATATATATTATCTTACGAAGCTGGTCTTGTATAAGAGTAAATATTTTATTCATGTATTTTATTTGTGTATTAAAGAAATTCATAACCAGCTCGTAAGGTGAGTTCCACTCTCGTAGGTTTATGTAATGTATGTAAATTACATAACACTTTCGTCATTCGTTTAATTGTATTTTTCCTTCTATTCAGTATGTGTATATTTATGTTATTTTTAAAAATTCACTTTTTATTTCACATATTTTGTTACGAAGTCTTAAGTAATCTCGTTTATGTATGCTGTATGACCCACACGGGGTATGAACACAAGGGATTACGTAATTTTTATGTTTTCAAGTTGTTAGAAAGTGCATGAAAATTCTCGAATTAGATTTCCTCTTTTTTTTTAATGGTTCAAGGAGAAGGTGGGCGGATATAGCTGAGAGAGAGTTGCCTCGCCATGTACGTTGGAACTCGTCCGCTTCTTGACTAGTTGCCTACTTTGGCGCCGTAAGCCTGCCCCCAAGCTTCCAGACCATGTCCTGGAAGGATCTAGAATAATTAAGTCAATATATATTAGCCCCAGAAATGCATAAGCAGCAGAAGAGATTCAGCCTATCACTTTGAAAGAGCCAAAGTTCGCCTGCCTTTCTCTTCTCAAGTGTATGTCCTCTCAAACGTGAATAAGCTTTTACCAAACATATATCGTGTATAGTGTTGTTGAAAATTATAGAAATTACTGGATGTTAATTTGTAGTATGTTATTATAAGTACTGTACATTTAGCATAAATTTTTGTAACTGGCCCTGTGAGATTTAGGTTAAACAGTGAAGTGTATTTATTATGGTCAACTATTCGGTAACCTTGTGTGAAGCAAAAGACTTTAGTGTAACAGTTATATATATGTAAATTTCATAATTATTCAATAATTAGATTGTTAAAGTGTTAACTCTTTTCATTAATTATAAAAATTAAATATTTTTATAAAATTAAATTCCAGTGAAACAAATGGTTGTATAATTTTCATAAAGTTACATTTTCTTGTCTTAGTCAAAGGTTTTGTTCAGATATAATATTTCGAGTGATTTATTTTTGGTCTTAATTCTTTTTGCATTGTTAACTTTTTATAGATACAATATTTATTTTTGTAAAGTGTGTATTATTTCTATCACCAATATTTCCTATCAGTGCTTTGCTTGTAATCCCTAAGAACCGAAGTAAGAGGCTGTTTTAGAATAGTTCATATAAAGTAATCACCCAGTTTTGTTTTGAGTGTTACGTACGAGACCTTTGGATATTCAGTGTTTTTATATATTGCCATCTGGGGGATACGTAATATTCTCAGAGCTCGGGTATTATCTTCCTAGTGTAACAGACTTATGTAATATAATCAGGTGATTTTGAGCTCGGGAATTCATGCAATTTGCCAGCCGCAATATTATATATATATATATATATATATATATATATATATATATATATATATATATATATATATATATATATGTGTGTGTGTGTGTGTGTGTGTGTGTGTGTGTGTGTGTGTGAGAGAGAGAGAGAGAGAGAGAGAGAGAGAGAGAGAGAGAGAGAGAGAGAGAGAGAGAGAGAGAGAGAGGGAAGATTATTCATCTAATAATATTGAAATTCAATCCCATGTGTTTATGTACTTCATAATAGTGTTCCATTCGAATACAAAATTCTGAAGAACTGTGTATTTGCTCCTGGCGTTTGTAAATTTTTAGTAAAATTAAAATGTATATATAGTTCTTTCATCCCGGAGAGTCGTGATTACACCGGTGCATTGTTTGATCAAATGGAATGTTTAATGAGCCTAGTAGCTTTTGAAGTTGAACATATACATTTGCAATAAAAAACGATTCAGTAATTGAGGGGATTTAATGCTATTTATCGTAGATTATATAGATTCAACGCTACGCTGTTTTATGGAAAAGTATCTTGTAGTAGTGGTAGTTTTTAACACACATATTCACACACACACACACACACACACACATATATATATATATATATATTATATATATAAATATACATATATGTATATATATATATATAAATATACATATATATATAAATATACATATATATAAATATATAATATATATATATATATATTTATATATACATATATATATATATATATATATATATATATATGTATGTATATATATATATATATATATATATATATATATATATATATTATATAATTATATATATGCTTATAAATCCACAGCATATTTATGCAAACGCTTCAAAACCTAGCTTCTTCATCAGTCTAAGAAAAGAAAGCAAAATAAATACATTCATAAAAAAAATACTTGGGTAATATATGCTTAATTTTGATAAAATATACATGTTGAAAATAGAAAAATATGATTAAACCAGACTATCACCTTAAAATGGAATCCAGTCCTGACAAAAAAAAAATCGGTATTTGTTTACTAGACCACACTCTCCATTTACTCCAAAATTATGCAGTCCTGCAGCTCTCCTCTTCTTGTGGAGTAATTAGGAGGTTCTTTAAATGCTGGGAAAGTAAAAACTAGCAAGATATGTTGACCAAGGGGCGAGGGGTTAAAAAAACTATCTCGGTTTCCTCACTAAACGACCTAGAACTGAAATCATCAACATAGCCGATGTGGTAACGTCCCTGACTGGTGATCACCAGACTGGGGTTCGAGTCCCACTCAAACTCATAGGTTCCTTTGATTGCTGCAAACTCACCATTTTTGTGAGGTAAGGTTTGGGGAGCCTGAAGGTCTACCTGATGAGTCTACAGCAGACGTTGCCTGGACCTCCCTA
>NC_090768.1:20181606-20184106 GCF_036898095.1 Palaemon carinicauda
CACACACACACATATATATATATATATTATATATATAAATATATATATATATATATATATATATATATATATATATATATATATAAATTATCATCATCCTAATCTTCTACGCAAAAAAAATCATATATATACACACACACACAAACACACACACACACACACACATATATATATATATATATATATATATATATATACATCTGTATGTGCGTGTGTGGGTGTATGCATATATATACTTTTAAAAATGATTGCATATTATTTGCGTAGAGGCGGTACTAATTTGTAATACGTTCATCGTAAAATATCTAAATGGATTTTATGCATAGTCCCAAGGGCAATAAGATTCGGTAATTTAAAGATACTGATACAAAATAGAAACTAAATTAACAATAAGTGAAAATATTAAGAAGGGTTGATTAATTGGGAGAGGAATTTGTTGAAAACCAATATTTGAATTATTCATATTTTTTAGTTTAATCGCAAAATTGTGGATAAGTATAGCATTCAGGGTCATTTCTAAGAACAACAATATAAATGGAGCGTACTTCTGTGTTGTTAGATTTATGTGCAATGTAACAAATACAACGAATATCTAATTATCCTGTGACGTCTAGATGTTGTTCTGAATGTGGGTTGCATTCAGATTAATACAAGTACCTCATATCTTCACATTCGATGAAGAGTTCTTCTGTGTATACGCATATATATAAATCAATACGAAAATCATAAAAGATCTATTAGGAAACGCCTAAATGAGTTTTTGTGTCACAAAAGAGAACTCTTTCAGGTTATTGTTCTGTTCATCGAACAAATGAGAGCTCAGAACAATGGTCTTTATTTTGAATGAATGGGAAGCCATTTATTTGAATCCATGATCAAATCTCATTTCAGCAATGTAGTTCTACTATATATAATAAACTCATTCCCAGAGTGGACAGAGATATCCCTACACATTCCATTTACATTCCAGTAAATATTAGTAAAATGACAAATTTACCACTGCAAGAGCCGTTGTCTATTTTGACATTTGATCTAAATTTTAAAGCAATTTGCTTTTCATGTATAGTTTTTCTCTTTTAACATCATTATGTTTAACTTAAAACAGATATATATATATATATATATATATATATATATATATATATATATATATATATATATATATATATATATATATATATATATATATACAGAGAGAGAGAGAGAGAGAGAGAGAGAGAGAGAGAGAGAGAGAGAGAGAGAGAGAGAGAGAGAGAGAAGGGGGGAGAATTTTTTCCTCTGGGCGAGTTGGAATTCATCAAATCTAAGGGCTTTGGCTGCACAAGGAAGCCCTGCAAAAATATATGTATAGAAACTACAAGGTATACAAGACTAAGACAATGAATGTATGTGCCAGTGGCGGCTGGCAAATACAGAGCTATAGAAGCCGGAGGACGATGCAAGCTATTACTCCTAGTAAGACCTTTGAAAAAACCCGATACAGTAACTGAATATACAGTAAGAAATTATAGAATTAAATCAGGAGGATGCAGGTTTATGGGAGACTTTGAGTTAGACTAAGTGTATGGACAAGATTCCAGTGTGGGGACGGGACAAAGAATAATTGTTATTCTCCTGGTTGAAAACAAAAAATGTATAATGATCGCAAGAACCTTTAAAAGCGTCAATGAAAAATAGCAAGAGTAGTACATATACGTGCTTCAAAAATGAGACAGCAGAATAAAATTTAGAAGAAGAATATAAGTAGGTGTACATGAAAAAATATTTGGGAAAACATTTATTGATCTGTGAAATCATCTTAATTTATTTTTTTGGGGGTATAGTCAACTTCTTATAGATTAGTTCACATAACGGCAAGACAAGAAAACATCCTGCAACTCCACAATGTAGTAACGGGAAAAAGAAAATGTTCTCATTCCAATAACTATAAGACAATGGTATTTCTTTTTTCAAACTACCATGCATCACCCATAGAATAATATTGTTATCTGATTAACATAAGTTGCAATTTGGTAAACGTTCTATATATCACACTAATTCATGAAGTAAACTGTGCATGGAAGACAGAGGTGACGGAAGTAAAATTGAAAAGAATTTTGTTGAGTCGAGGGTGAAAATGAAAGAAGGTATGGAGATGGGTGATATTTATGGGATTATAGAAAGTAAGTTCAGTAAAAGGGAAGTGAAAAAAGTATTGATAGGGAAGATGGTAGAAAAAAAAAATGGCCTGATTTATGAACGCTAAAGTACAACGTATATGTGATCATTATGCAAACTTCACGAACTGATTTAAACAACTGGCCGTGCATGATTCTGGGCAGAGAAAAGTGATAAAAAAAAAAAAAAAAGCAGACTAGTGGGATTATAGTTTTTCAATGGTATTGAAGAAAAGATAATTTAAACTGCAATTACAAGACACAATATATATATATATATATATATATATATATATATATATATATATATATATATATATATATATATATATATATATATATAT
>NC_090768.1:20189106-20196606 GCF_036898095.1 Palaemon carinicauda
TATTCCTTTTTCTATTTTCCGCGCTAATTTTTCTTAAACTGACATTAGACAAAAGAATATATTTACATCAAGTGATATAACTAACTATATAATTTCTATTATGATTTTTATTTAAACATTTCTCTCAGTATGTACATATACTGTATACCTTAATACATTTATGCACGCAGACATATATATACTGTATATATACTGTATGTATATATATATATATATATATATATATATGTATATATATACATATATATATATATATATATATATATATATATATATATATATATATACAGTGTATATATATTGACAAAGAATTTAATAATTATCTAACGGTCGTCAACAACACTACAAAAAAAAAAAGATAAAAATCAGTTGGTGATTGATTTCTAACGACAAATCACATCCCTCTATTTGACAAGGAGAGTTTTCTACACAAAGCTAATAGAGATAGACGATCTTTTTAAACGGAGCATAACATATTTCACTAGAGTTAATTTCATTCCCGCTCCACTAAAACTCAAGAGACTCACAAATGGATAACTTGAATAATTTAGAGCTCATTCGCATATTGATGTAAGTGTTTACATTTAATCAATAATAACATGAAGGTAACAATGTGTTCTCGCTACAGCGTTAAAGAATAAATATTTGAACTTATGTGAGTTAACAAATGAAAATTCAATGTACACAAACACTGCAAAATCAGATTTATCCAAATAATTTCCGTGAATTTAAATTGAATGATATCTATTGTACCCATTCTATAACGAAATAATCATATCGAGAAACGACCAGTTCAATCCTAGGTAATGAAATACAATGAGTAATGAACAAACAGCGAAGGTTGCTTTGCTGAAGAATGTAAATTCATTAATAATGAGAAAATCCTAAACACGAAACGACCACACCATTTCGGTAGAATATCTGGTCATATAATATAAGCATCAAAAAAAGTAAAAAGTAAATATTGCTCGCATCATACAGTTAGTATGTCAAGCTCATTTCATAAGCAGCATAAAAATTTCCATACAAAGAGGACACATGCGAGAATATGACCTGGCGTTTACTGCTACTGTAAATAAATCGAAGCACTCCCCCTCCCCCTTGATTACGACGCGTGATGATGAATATCATTTATAATATCTATTGTTCAATCATGTAAAATATAAAGCACCCTATGATTAGCATTTCTATAAAAAAAGAAAAAAAAAAAGATAATGTAAGCCCAACAGAACGCGCACCAAATGCAATCTCTTCTAGTATCTAATGGAGTCCAAGCTATATACGAAAGCGTCGGTATTCCCGGCAGTTTAACAAATATGGCATTAAGACCTTTTACACTAGATGCCCCTTTTCACACTAAATGCCTAGAATGCATGAAATACCATTAACGCATAATCACTGCTAATATAACTGTGATATTTCAATTTCGCATTTCATACCTGATAATAGGATTAAACTCAAACGGCATGCAAATTACTTTCAAGCATTTTACCCTTTAAAAAAGAATGTGTTTCAACAATAAGGTTGCTATTATGCTTCTGTTTCTATATCATATTTCTTTCTGAAAAGTAATAATGCTGATAATAAAACTCCCCGAATTTAGAGGATGTTCATCAGTTATCGAGCAATAAATGAACATAAAACCGTTAGACGATTTTTGTATTAGGTATAATAATTAAAACACACATCTAAAATAAATGAGAGGTTATTTTCTTCACTGCAGCATTATTACTTTCATACCAATTCCTTTCAATAACACTTCTAGTTCACGTCATCTTTTTATGACATCTGATATTTCTTACATGCAAGGACGAGGATGAATAATTATGACTAACATAAAATAAAGTATAAAAATCACCTTCAAGACACATTATGTATGTGTTAGTACGGGAATAATGTGACTGAAATCAAGAAAATCTTAAATATACCAGAATAGTTGTGAAATACAGGGCTCTGTGAGTGGACTCGGGAAAGCAAAGGACCTCAAGACACTAATATAGAAGGCACTGTTATTTGCCATAATAATCTGCAAACTAAAAAAAAAAAAAAGTGATTTATCATAATGTTATCCCAACAACAAAAAGTAGGCGAGGAAAAAACTTTCGATCAGGTTTAATGGCATAATCACATGGAAGACGGATTAAACCGTTTTCGAGTTAAATTTTGCACTTTCAACACGTAATCCATATCACTAAAGAATATCTAATAGTTAAAAGAATTAAATGCCTGTATAAACCTATGATGTACTGAGATATTAAAAAATGATGCAACTAATATGTACATATTGTGCATTTCTTAATAAAACATACAAAAAATCTAAATATTTGTAGATACAGAGTGAAAATAGACAAGGATCAACAACAATCTTAACGAAGTTCAACCTTTTCAAGAAAGCTGTTGAACGCTATGAAATCTATCCACGTACTTCTCTGAGGACTAAAATCTGTTGTAATGTCCTTGTTTTTCTTCAATATGTTTTGTAATTTCTGTCTGGTTCTCATACATCAAAAGACATTTATGTGAATTATTCTTTACACAAATACACACACACACACACACACACACACACACACATATATATATATATATATATATATATATATATATATATATATAGATATTTATATATATATATATATATATATATATACACACATATATATATATATGTACACACACACGTGCACACTCATACATTATATATATATATATATATATATATATATATATATATATATATATATATATATATATAATGTGTGTGTCTGCTTGTGTGATTCTCAGCATTCACGACGATTGTTAAAATTATTGGACTACAAAGTAACCATAGAATCCTAACGGCAATCATATACCATTTGGATCAGGAAATTCCATAGGCGTAAATAAAGCACTTAAAGGGTAGACGTCAAAAAATGTACCGATGCTCAAGATATGTGACAGGGGTTGAGGTAAGTAATAGGAACTCAAATATGGCTGGGAATGAAAGGTTTTGGTACTTGTTTATTTAAAGATATGAGTTAAGAGTGGCTATGATGAGGTTTGGCATATACTGTATACCATCAACAGAACACATCCAAATTCTTTGAGGTTGGCTTTAATTATTCATCAAGGCTTTTAAACTTAACATCCTAATTTGTAATTTTAATATATGAGAGGGGTTTAGATGCAATTTATCAATATCCTTTGAAGAGTTTCATAAGACCGCACGCCTTTGAAGAACTAAACTCTATTGTTTCATCTATCGAGGTTCAAAGAACAATTCTGTTCCACTCACAGTAAAAATAAGAAACAAAAATAAATAGTAGGCATTAATATCATTTGAAAATGAGGGTGAAAGGAGACGTGTGACGTTCGAAAAATAAACTAAAATGAGGTGAGAACATATTAAGTATCATACAAAGAAAACAGAACAACGGGCAGAAGGAGTTTGGTTAATACGAATTTACGATACACCTTGTCATCCTGATGGGTTTCTGCCATAAGTTTGATACACGAGAACATATTGCTCGGATGAGGCGTGACAGTAAATGCCAGAGTCTGTAGGAAGAAGAGATGAAATACACATTCCTATTGTGTCATGAATATCTGAAGATTATTCATAATGTTAAATGTTCAATAAGTTGTTGTGAAATGATACAAACCGAGTACCTCTTCGAAGTAATGCAACCATTCTGGTGAGATTTACTAAGGTACAATCTATAAGGTTCTTTGTAAGTGTGTTAAATTTTCATTGGTCTAAAGTGAAGATCCGTATGTAAATGGAGCCAAAAACTAAAAATTAATAGTTGCTTATAAAATTAAACGAGGTGACACAGAACTTCAAGGAAACAAATTACAATAGGATTCAAATAAAATACGTCCCTGTTCAGGATACAGCAAGAGACAAATAAAAAGTGAATCTAGAAAATTTTACCACAAACAATGCAATTTCTTTCCTAACAATTCTACAATCTTACCTTATTTATATATATGGTCTGCGGATAGTAAAACACCACGATTGACCTCACAAAATATAACACAAGAAAATGCAAAACAGCAAAATATCCTTGATAGAATCAAGATACAATTGTAATATTAAGTAAATACTGCCATTATTTTTTACAAAATATGTATAGTTCTGCTATCGGAAACAAAGAAGAATCATGGTTATGATAAGTCGAGTCTATATCAAGCCTATTGACATTGAAAACTCCTTGACAACAGTGGGCTGTATAAATACGTATACCTAAAGAACCAAAGTACAGTAATGAAGGAGAAAGAGAACTACGTCCTCCTTAATATAATAAAAAGAAGTAAAATCTTTGTGATATGGACTATGATCTTTCAATGTTCAAGATGAGTGTGAGGATCGTAAGGTATAAAATATACTTGCAATGCAAGCCCCCCGAAGAAAACTCCAGATTCGTTAAGACGAAAAAAAAGTTATAATTTTTGAAAGAGCACCTAACTTAATATATGACTAGATTATTACATGGTAAAATCCCAGATAAAATTCATTACTATATCTAAAACAAGTAAAAGTGGCTATCTCTTAATGCCTAGTGATCAGGTAAAATTACATCAAGTGAAGAAAATTATTTTCTTAATTGAAATAATATAGAATAAGCAATTAGTAGAACATGTAACTGTTCACTATGTTGATCATAAATATAGTTAAAAAATTAAAATCTACAAAATATACGTTAATTCTAGATAATCCGCATAAGCTGCCAATATATCCGTTACAAACAGAGCGAATTATTATAAAAAAGATATAAGGACTGCAATTAAAGTAATATACACTTCATACTTGCTAAGCAATTGCCTTAGTACCACTCTCCTAGATTGCCTGCTATTCAAATTATCTGCACAAAGCGATCTACATACATTTATAAGATTAAGTCTCTCCAGGCTTGTGGTTCAGAAGAATGGCAAATACGATATTCAAACATTAAACTAATTGATTATCCCAGATTCATGGAAGAGGTTCGGAGAAACATTAGCATCTATAAATTATCTAATGATTTTTTTATTCCCAATTGCACTTTTGTGATTTGGCAAAGGAATATAAACGTCTTCATCTTTTTTTTTTGGGGGGGGGGGAAGTTGTCATATGTTAGGAACAAACAAAAACTATTATTTGCATACTACCGAGGTTACATTCAGAGAAATTAAATATTAAACAAAGGTAAGAGTAAACATAATGAAGATATATCAAGATACTCGCAACCCATTTTAGAGTAAATATCTCATCTATCCACTTCCTTTGGAGAAACGTGTATGATTTGCTCTCCTTTCTCGTGCGACTCAATTCCATGGTTTCTGTCTATCGAGATAAATACAAAACGTTATCAAAGGAGGCAAGTCTCGCACTCTGAAATGTGTTGTAAATCTTATAAACTGCTGCCCACCTTCTCTGCTATTCATTACGAGTCCCTCTCTAGCCTAGGCGTGACTCACAGACCAAATGATTCGAGTTACACGGTTGCTTAAAAGACAAGTCAGGATGGAATTAAGGAAACGCTTTCCTTTGCGACTTTTATTTACTCCAAACTAAATACAAGGCTAAAAAACCTTTACGTGACCATGATAGTTTCCGCGTTTATAGGAGTTTTTCCTATTCTGATCGTTTTCCAATCTGCCTTTCTTCTCTAAATACAATCCAGAGTTTGAGCATATAAAACAGAGAGGAAATTTTATACTGCCTTTAAACTGATAAGTATACCTATTCTATAAGGTAAATTAGATAATGAGAACTATACGCCCAAAATTAATTTGATTTGATTGAATTTTTGAGCTTGAGCTGCACAGCCCATGCGCTCGGAGCAGGGAGGCCATTCAAGGCTCAAGAGCAGTGTGGGGGAGGGGGAGGGGGAACTTCATTGCCATGTCATTGAGTACAAATTAAAGAGATTGGAAAGCAAGATAGTAGAAAGGAAACACGAACAGATATGAGGAAAAAAAAATAAAATAAAAAAATAAAAAGAGGCGCAATTAGTGAATCAAGAGACTCGACAAAGACCCTCTATTTATGCTTAATACGCAAGAAGTGATACGCTGACGGCACTACTTCATGCTGGGCATTTTATAATGGGTAGCTAGCTCAAGACCTTAAAATAACATTTGATTTCAGAGACATCATATATAAACAACTGCTTATCCCCTGCTGGGCATTTTATAATGGGAAGCTAGCTCGAGACCTTAAAATAACATTTGATTTCAGAAACATCATATATAAACAACTGCTTATCCCCTATTTCTTTTTTGTCAGAAAGCACAGACCATAATTATTCATAAGCAACAGACACAATAGTTTCTCTCGAATTCTTAAAGGGGAATGAAATAGACTGAAAATGTGTCGTTAACTGCAACACGTGGCACTTTACCAAACTCCTTTGATTTCACCGGGACCAAATTAGATTTTGTGATATTTTGTCTCTTCCTGTTCTATGTAGAAAAATTACCACTGAATCACCTTGCTTTTACAGAATAAACTTTTAACATTACACCAATAATACGGACAGGGGTTACATAGATAATTATGACGGACTAATGTAGGTTTTCTATGACTGACGTAATAATTTCAACTGCAAACGACCATTTTACAATATACAAATCAATATTATTAAAGCCGGTAAAAAACAATAACAAGATGATATCATTAATATGTAATTCAAAGCATTTGAAAAATATCTACCTGGCTGATGGGCGCAGTGTTGTCTGAGTCTTAGAAGCAATTCACTTAAGCTTATACTATACCATTAATATCTGCCTTTTTAGAACACTCATTAAAAATGTGTACTCAGCCGACGAAATATCAGATCTGTGCAATGCTTATCCTAACAAGGTATTTCAAATATTTTTTCATGACACAAATACGTGTCTTCTGCATTGTAAAAAAAAAAAAAAAAAAAAAAAAAAAGGAAGGTTCGGTAATGACCTGTGCATTCTATTTTCTTATGCAAAAATGTTCAGGAATATATTATTAACTGGAATGTGTAATTATATATTGGATTTCTATCATAATTACAGTTCATTAAAGAATTATCAGATTCAATACAAATATACCATAACACTCGAGACAAACATCATCGCGAAAACACTTAAACAAAGCTAACCTTAAGCTGTTATCCTTATTCCAAACTCAGCTGAAACTTCTTTACATATCAGCAGATAAATACCTAACAAATATTATCACATGTAAAATTTTCACAATTAACCATAAAATTATATTGTCAACTGTCTCATAATTTACCTATCTATAGAGGTATAATAATAATAATAAAAATAACAATAACAACAACAACAACAACAACAACAACAACAACAACAATAATAATAAAAATAATAATAATAATAATAAACTTATTTTCACTATGCTAATCTGATATTGAAAGAAAAACATCATGCTCAAGCGTCCAGGAAAAACATTTTTCGTCATAAAAATTCACTTCATTAGATGTTCTAACTACTAATTACATAATAGAAAGGAAGATACACAATGCAAGCAATGGTGCCCTA
>NC_090768.1:20201606-20204106 GCF_036898095.1 Palaemon carinicauda
TAAGATGGCAAGACTCTTCATAGAAAAGTGTCATATGGTGGTTGTCAAAATAGGGAGAAAAAATTAAAGTAAGGAGATTAAAGAAATACACCGAAAGCAATAAAATATTTGATAAAAGATATGGATAAAATTGTAAGCGGGAACTATTTTGTAAATCATTTTGTAAAACATTTTTATTCAAAACTATGCATTTATTTCTTAAGAGATTCTGTCAACTAAACTGTGATATGTGCGAAATTTATATTACCAATTATCAAATGAAGTAATAGCGGCAAACTAGGATTTATAAGTTTGGAAACAGATAGTGCAAGTAAGTATAGTCATCAAATCATTAACATATGACGAAGAGAGACGATTTAAGTAATTTAATAAATCATTTCACCAAAATAAGAAAATTTACGATAATTTTAAATCCATACATGATTTTTCAAAAGTCTTTAGGAATTTCATGAAACTCCCGATTCCATTCTTTGCAGCCAGACGACGTCGGTTCCTCAGGGAAAATCATTTATGTATTTAAAAATTATCTTACATTTCTGTATTTACAATTCAAAGAAACTGAAGTTTTCATTTATCAATCTTTTTTAATGCTTCCGAATATCCATATGTTTTGGTATTAAATTTTCACCACCATAGCCTATATCTTAAAGTGTAATTCCAAAACTTAATTTAGACAATGTCTTACTGGCATGCAGTCATCGAAGATAGTTTCTCTTCGGACAGAATGTCCGGAAGATAGTTTTCAGGATACTCAGCAGAAATATATTTGCTTTTCTCCATTTATTGTTTGGTTCGACACGTGTTTCGGGTCACTTTGCGACCTTTCTTCAGAACTACATTGAGTTTTGGAATTACACTTTAATATATAGGTTATCGTGGTGAAATTTTGATACAAAATTGTTTGGATATTCGGAAACATTAATATATATATATATATATATATATATATATATATATATATATATATATATATATATATATATATGTGTGTGTGTGTGTGTGTGTCTATGTATGTATGTGTGTAAATATATATATATATATATATATATATATATATATATATATATATATATAAAGAGAGAGAGAGAGAGAGAGAGAGAGAGAGAGAGAGAGAGAGAGAGAGAGAGAGAGAGAGAGAGAGAGAGAGAGAGAGCGATATCACACTAAGTATCTCGAAGGTACTAATATTTCCATTTCTTCTTAAGCTGTATATAAACATATCATAACTAATGCTTACATTACAGTATTCTGCTTTCATTGATATTTGAAATACACACTTCACTTTTCACATCCATTCACTTTTGGGTCACATTAAACATTGTTCATTCACAATTCAATTATGTATATAGAAACACACACATATACATGCCGTATATATATGTATATATATATATATATATATATATATATATATATATATATATATATATATAAATTTTATGTATACATATGTGTGTGTGTGTAATATTCACCCTAGAGGAAGAATATCGTTGAAAGGATTATAATGAGAGAGCGTGATATTTCTAAATATATGGGGTTGAAACATAAGAAAGGAAGCTACAACACTGCGAAATAGAATTATCGATGATTATCATGATAAAAAATATTTATGACATACAAGTAGAATGAGGTTTATAAAATAAACACCGATGCGAGGGGGTTTGAATAAATACATTCTTGATTGCCGCATTCCAATCGTGTTCACATCCTTAACAACAAAGCTCCATTCATATCATTAAGATAATATGCATATGCATATGTATGCATCGCTAAAAATATTCAAAATTATAAGTTATATTGCTCAAAAAAGAAGGACTGAAGTGATAATTCTATACTAGTAATTTGGACCCGATATTGCGCGATAGTATTCGAAATCATTACTTCTATAACAGTACTGCTAAATACATAATCAGTATTTTAAATTTAATATTGCTTATATAATCTTAATTTTCTGTCATATTAGGATCAACAAAGGATTTACACTGGCATGACAACCATGTATTTGATGAAATGCCACTCTATGTGAATTATCTTTGAATTTTGCTTGATTAAATGTTCCATGACATCGAAGTTGGTTAAATGAAAGCAGAATAAACATGCTCTACCTATTTTGTTTATGTATAAATATTTATAAATATATGCATGTCCATATGGTATGTATATGTATAGGCCTGTATATACATAAATGAATATATATATATATATATATATATATATATATATATATATATATATATATATATATATATACACACAAATCTATATATATGTAGATCGATACATATACATACAATATATACATGCATATATTTATAAATAATTTTACATAAAAGGTAAAAAAGGGACCAGTACAGCATAAACATACACACACCCAATAACACACACACACACACAGACACACACACACACACACACACACACACATATATATATATATATATATATATATATAATGTTTATGTATTTTTATGCCTCAAATTGGAATCGAACCCTAGTTATA
>NC_090768.1:20209106-20216606 GCF_036898095.1 Palaemon carinicauda
TTACTCCCGGTAGAGCTACTGTACATATACTATTCAAGGCAGGTCGCCTAAACAGCTTCACTGTTTTGTTTTTATCAAAACTTAATTTAAATCCCTTCACTTTCATAAAACGGAGTTGTTTCCTCGTTCCGTTTCTAATTCCAGCATCATCTACAATATGGTTGATATATTCCCAATCTTTTACACAAATCTTAGTAACCACTATTAAAGAATGTGTTTTATTAAGAAAAAAGATATAGTTATATCAAATGCGAAAGATCATGCCACCCACCCCTACCAAATACTAACCCCCCCCCCTCTCTCCACCCCGGCCCTGAACATAAGTTTTCTCAATGATTGCGCAATTCTGTAAGCATCATGTGTCCCTCATTATAACCAAGAAAATCAATATGAGAGGTCACATTATATTATGAACAAAATTAAAATAATCTCTATTTTCCAGGATATTGCACAACTATTATGGTTTGGACTAATTTCTACTTCCTTAAAGTTGAAATTCTTCCTCATTACACTTCATACGCGATATATTTCGTTGTTTAAAAACAGCTTGAAAATGTTCGAGGATTATCGATCCTGAAGCTATTGTATTCGATGGCAGGTTAATTGAAGGTTTACGTACAATGCACAGCTAATATGATAAAAATTCTAATGAAATTGAAGGACTGGGCCACATGAAAGATATCTTCCACTTACCAAAAGAGTGCAATCAATTATTATCAAATAAGAATGCAAACTTTACATAATTAATAACATACATACGAAGAGAAGTTTTGATTAATTAAAAGCACATCCTGCATTATGATATAAAAGATATTATCCCCTAATACACAAAAAAAAAAAAATGCACAAGAAATAATGTTGATATATGAGAGAAAATTTAAAAGTTTGCCCACACCCATGAATCGAAAACTGAAGCCAAAATTGTACCAGCAGTAATTCTTCGATGGCAGGTAAATATAATGCACCGCTCAAATAGCCCAGCAGAGTCTGCTTTTTTATGAAGTAAAACAAAAATGCCGTTTTGGGGTTAAAATGAATAGCTGGGACCATTTTCCACGAAAATTCCATTCAAGTCATACAATGCAATGAAGTAAAATTTCCTTGTGAATTTAGCCACAAGGTTTCTAAAAAAAATATGCCTGAGTAGACTATTCATAATCCTGATAAAAGAAAAATGCCTGAGTAGACCATTCATAATCCTGATAAAAGAAATATGCAAGAGAAGAGGGACAGGTACTCAATATTTAAAATCATCTTCGATTCATTATTAAGAAGATATTTTCACTGAAATATTTCATACCTATAAAAGTGGAAATCAGAAAATTGGTTTAATAATATCTACCAAGTGATGATGCTTGAAGTAATTTCACCCCTTCAACAATTAGGAGGGCGTCTAGAGCTAAGGCAGGGTAGGGGAACCAGGCGACCATACAAAGTGAGGGAGGGAGGAACCAGCCAAACTAATAACAACACTTGGCTAACAAAAGAGACACCCTCAAGCGAACGCGGAGAGAATATACACATTATGAAAGAAAGGAATTCACGTTTCCACGCCATATTTCTCTACGTTGTGATTATTACCCTTTTTATTTCCTAATTTAGGGCAAAATACATGCATATGTATGAGAGAGAGAGAGAGAGAGAGAGAGAGAGAGAGAGAGAGAGAGAGAGAGAGAGAGAGAGAGAGAGAGAGAGAGAGAGAGAGAGAGAGAGAGATTATCATCAGATCTCTACATGCAGATTCAACAAACTCGACACTTCATGAAACGATTCATAAAAATTTCGAAATTGCAACGCTGACGACAGCAATATATCTTTTATTATAAATTATTGGGCTCACTGAAAGCCATTTCAAAACCAATTTAATTTGTAAGCATTTATTTTCTAACAAACTTCACACAAAAGGCTTCCCAATCCAATAGCACAACTGGAATTAAAATTTTAACAGTCATTTTGGCAATTACCATACGTTCTACTAGATAAATAAAAAAATGTGTTCATAGTTATCAAATCAAAGAAAGAAATAATAATCAAAATTATTTCTCCCTCCTTATTCATTCCTTATAACGGAAAGTTTTTATGTTGACCAGTCATGTTAAAATCTCAAATATTGAGGGATATAAAGTAATATAACATATATATATATATATATATATATATATATATATATATATATATATATATATAAGAAAAATAAATATAAATTACGGAATCTTGCCTAAAATTATTCAGAAAAAAAAAATGGATTATCAACATACATAATTGTATCAACTAATTATATCTGCAACCTCCACAATATAATGAAGTCTCAGTTTGGTTGCAGCCTTACTATTCACGTAGAATACACTTAAATGTCAATCATCAATGTGGAACAATAACGAAAAAACAATTCAAGTAATAAGGTTACCATAATATGGATATGGGAGCTTTACCATGGTCACTAGAATGAACAACTTTAATTGTTCCAAGTAGAATATATCAGGGTACTGTTTTAATAGTGTTGGCCTCTTGAATTCCACAAGGTCAAGTATCTGGAAACCATTTCGGTAAACCAAGGCTTTGTCCTCTTTAACCAAACTAAAGTTTGACAGGACAAGAACTTTCTACTAAGTATAGCTAGAAATATCATTAATATAAGGCAATAAGATATCTGGCGACTTCACATCACCATCAGTTGAAAAACAATTCATATTAAGAAAAGATTTTCCATTAAAAGACCAAAACAACTTTAAATCTTATGATGTTTTAATTTGTGGAATTTGAGACAAAGTTTAGGTGAACAGTTGCACTATGAAGTAGAAGTTAACAAGATTGAATAAGTGAAACGTTTACAGAAGTAGAGTAGAAGGCTAATTGGTGGCTGTAGCTAGGACCCAAAAGGACACTGCAAAATCTCCTTGGTGATGCCTTCATCGCATCCTATATATTTCAAGTACCTTCCATTGTAAAAAAAGTGAAAAGAAAAATAATTTCCTCATTTAAAAGACCAAAAACTATAACCATGATAAACTGCAAAATGTGAGGTCACGACCAAACAAATGGCAATCTAATGTAATTATCCACCCCTAGTGTTCTATACCTGGCCAACGACTGCAAACCATTAGTCCTGTTTTAAGACGAAATGATCACTTCCATAAAAACGACTTATTTTTACGTTTCAAAAAACACGAATTCTCGAGTTGGTGGTGAAACGAGGTACCTTTCCTAATCTCCTTACGAGAAAAAGCAACCGGGATCCTACAAACGGTATTTTTTGAGAACTGCAGGAGGATTTTGTGGTGTAATGCGGCTTACACCTGCGATGCGCTCACTTTCAAAGATACTCTAATGCGAGAAACTGTGAGTTTAGTTCTACGGTAAGGCGGATATTTCCAGTCTTTTCCCTTCACTTATAAATATATAAACCGACAAGTAGGGAATTCCTTCTGAAACTTACAAAGACAAAAATTATCCCACATCGTTCTCTATCATGCTTGAAAAAAATTGTCATATACAAATTATTATAAAATGTGACCAATTATTAAACAAACCCATGTTCAAAAATGATCATTAAAACTTTCCCTTACAAAGTTCCAGTGAATAGAAATAACAAAGCTTATTTGATTCTAATCCCTAAAGTGCATCATGTCATAAATCTGACATACATTTATTACACATCTGTTACGCCATTGGACCTTATCAAAATAAAACCTGTGACCACATTAAATGAAAAACAGCGACGTTTGTTGTTCCGTGCCAATTAATCTTCTTGATTGAAAGACTGAAAAACAAACTATGGACTGATGCCAGTGCCATCCCTATTAATTGAAATAAGTATTATATCAAAAAGTCTTTATCATTGTAGTAAGTTATACATACTGTATAATATTACTTATTACAGATAAATCGCAATCTCCACATATTTTATTAGGCTGGCAATAATTAGTAATTTTTAAGTTAAAAAATACCCACTTAATACAAAATCATCAATAATTTTAAAATTATTTCATGGCACAAATGAAAAAAAAATTATTTCATGGAGCAAATGAAAAAAAATAACAATCTTAAAATTAAGTTTTAATCTACTGAAACTTATTGAGATACATATATGGAAACAATTGAATAGGAAGTCCAAGATGGCTTATAATTTAATTGAAAGTGTGTTACAATTTTAAGTGCAGCATAAAATTCCCTGTGGTAGTGTGTGTGTGTTTATACACACACACACACACACACATATATATATATATATATATATATATATATATATATATATGTATATGTATAATATATATATATATATATATATATATATATACATATATATATACATACATATATATATACATATATACACATATATAAATATATATATATATATATATATATATATATATATATATATATATATATATATATATATATACATCATCTCCTCCTACGCCTATTGACACAAAGTACCTCGGTTAGATTTCGCCAATCATCTCTATCTTGAGCCTTTAAATCAATACTTCTCCATTCATTATCTCCTACTTATATTTTATAATCCTCAGCCATGTAGGCCTGGGTCTTCCTACTCTTCTAGTGCCTTGTGGAGCCCAGTTGAAAGTTTGGTGAACTAATCTCTTTTGGGGAGTTCGAAGAGCACGCCCAAACCATCTCCTACCCCTCACCATGATATCATCCACAAATGGTACTCAAGTAATCTCTCTTATAGTTTCATTTCTAATCCTGTCCAGCCATTCAACTCCCAATATCATTCTGAAGGTTTTGTTCTCAAATTTACAAAATCTGTCGGATATTGTTATATAACTTTGCATATGAGGGGAAAAGAAAAGAATATAAATGCTGGGTTTTGGTGTGAGTGAGACGCTTGGAATTTAAGTCCATTCTTTGCCGGTGCGGCGAGTCTGTTGGATATCCTTGGGCGTGAAGGTGACCCTCTTGGCGTGGATGGCGCACAAGTTGGTGTCTTCAAAGAGGCCGACGATGGTCAGTCTTGAAACCTTGTGCGATTTCACGCACCAGACGCTGTTAAGGCAGTTTCCGGATGAGAAGTTCTCTTTTCTTGTAGTGACGGATCACACGATGAGCCCCAGGACCAGGCCTGTAACGATGGGCTTTTTGACTCCTCCTGTAGCGAAGGCAGACATGTGAGTAGCTTTGACAGCCAGCGACTAACGAGGAGCATTTCCTCCGGTTAATATATAAATATATCGGTCTGCTTGGTACGAGCAGTTTTGTTAAATATAAATAAAAAAATCCGAAACTGATAAAATGAATATACAGTTGTTTAATTGGAGTAAAGAGAACCAAAATTGATAAAGAAAATGTGAAGATACAAGGAAAATGTTAATGCTGTTGGTGTGGGTAATTTAATAAAATGGGTAATGATAGGAGTGTAAGATTCTTGGGAGGGAAATGGTGGAAGTAACACATAGAAACATAAAAGTAACAATTATAGAAGTTTAGGTTGATAATCAGCCAATGAGCCTTATTATTAGGTACATTAAGTTCATATTTCGGGGGATGTTTTATGCACAATGGCTTTATACTCAGTATATACATAAATGAATAAATAAATAAATATATATATATATATATATATATATATATATATATATATATATATATGCACAAGCAAATATATATATATATGCCAAGCAAAAGGTTAAAATGATTACTCAGTACATGGAATCCATACTGAAAACAATGCTGCGAGTAATCTTTATGAGAAGAGAACAGCTGGACGGTGGAAACACGATAAACTTCTATTTATTTTAAGAAAACAGATATCTCTCAAAACGTCTTCAGAACCTAAGACGCAGTTTTCCTTCTAAAAACATAAAGAGAGAAATGGAAGGGATCATACTTGGATGAAGTGGGGTCCAGCCCTCTGGACAGTATATGCAATAGAAAGACGTTGATAAAATCTTAGAAAATGGATGAATGGACTTTTGCAATTTTGCAAAGTCTTTTGTCCATAGTCTGGAGCAAAATAAGTTTTTTGCCGTCAGGTTTCTTTATATCTCCAGGTATTATTCCATATAAAGTCTGCCCCTGTATTAATCCCCTGTTTTTTATGTTCAAATATTTTTATGTAAATTTAACATTAAAGAAAATTTCTTCCATTGTAAATGATGGAATTTTCTGAAAAGTCAATCTGACTTCAGTGTACTTAGTACCATCTTTCATATAAATTCAACAAAAGTGGGAAACGTGTCGCTATATATTAATTTATCATTTACATTAGTAAGTTTCATAAATCCCGAATCACGCATATGAGCTTATAAACGTTCCCAGTATGTGAAATATCCTGAAGAAGTTGAATATCTTATCCAATTTAATTGAACTTCAATAATTGTTGGGTCAATTATACTATTAAATTACTGTCTTCATGAGAACCAAAAGTTTTAAACAAAATATACTGAAAAATATCTAATCGTCAATGTAGATATCCATTGCCATAATAAAAGTACAACAAGAACAAAAAATAGAGGAGCACTCATTAGAAAGTATGCCTTCGCTAGGCCAAGTGTCTTATTTTGCTCTCAATTCCATTGGGTGCTATAGTTTGGCATATTTTATTCAAAATCTAATGGATTTGTTCTTGGGTCATACCCCATATTTCCAATAATGTTCATTGAAATAGGTTCAGTGGTATTTGCATCAGGTTGTTCATAAGCAAAAAATGAACTAAAAAAACATTTGTCATTTACTTAAGAGATCATTTTCAAAGAATTCCTCCGTACTTGTACTTTGATGAGACGAAGTTTATCCAAATTTTAAAAATTCATGTTTGTGTTATACCCAACATAACAACAACTTTGACCAAAATTGGTACAGTATTTTTTGTGTAAAGTTAATCACAAAAAAAAAAAAAAAAAAAAAGTAACGAACAGACAGCAAGAATACATACCATTCGCAAAATCTTCTATTTTGGCGAAGGCAACAACAAAAACAACAATAATATTTCAAAACCATTTCGATTATCGTACACACAAAACTAGAACGGTAGAACGCAAACCTTCGCCAGCGCCACATTTGTTACTACGGTAATGCAAACACATCAGATAACAATGGCCGTGTAATGACGAAACCTGCACTTATTGCAAGTTGGCTGAACTTGTTGACCCTTGAAACCCAACCGCTAACAAGGGTTATGTCGTCACTATATCATGCTGTATATCACAAAATAGGCAATGGAATTACGCACATTTTGGAATTAGTTCCATTTAAATCTGATGAAAACGCCAAGATGTAGCAAAAAGGCATTTTTGACCTTTTCGTAACCTTGACTTTGATCATGTTGTATACCATAAGCTAAGCAATTGAATTATGCACATTTTGGCACTTGTTTCATGCAAATTAGATAAAAATTTACCACCATATAGTATAAAGCATTTTTTACTTTTTCGTGACCTAGACCGTAACATTGTTATATATAATAAGATATGCAATTGAATTATGCACATTTTGGCACTAGTTTCATCCAAATCAGATAAAAAATGACCACGACAT
>NC_090768.1:20224106-20236606 GCF_036898095.1 Palaemon carinicauda
TACTTGACATACTGTAAAAAGAAGACAAAAACAGAAATGGAGTATTGGACGTTTTCGAGGAAGTAATGGAAATTACAATGTAGAGCATGCTAAGTATTCCAGTCTTGATAGTGGGGTCAAAAGATAAGCCCAAAATTACTGAAGAAAATATCTAGAGGAAAGCAGATGAGGATGACAAAGCTATGAATTCAGGGAGGGGTTAGGTGTAAAATTTGTTCAAAGAAATATTAATGAAATATCTATTGGGGCAAAGATGAAGCATATACACATAAAACGGGAAATGGATCTGTTATAACAACAGAAGATGAAGAAAGGCAACGTTGGATGGAACAATTTAGTGAGGTCAGGAATAAGAGATATGAAGGGAATAATTTGATTGATATACCTGAAGCTGAGGAAGACCTTGATGTTCCCATGAATGGATTCAGATTATTTGAATCGAAGTTAACTGATAAATGTTATTAGGTATATAATGCTAGGTATTGGAAACCAAAAATACAAGATAAAAAACTTTTCTTTCATTTTTTCTTATTATATGTAAAATTTCAAACATAACTTGTGATAAAACGTTCAGTATTTAAAATTCCATATTACTAATTAATTACTATATATTTATTTGTCCTTGAATCACTTAAATGCACCGGACTGTCCCGGGCGCCCAAGTTTACTCCATATGTTTTTGGCATACAAAAACATGCAGTGTGACATCCCGGACAATCGAGGACTTTCAAGGAGCCCATACGGATTTTTTCCAGGATCGCACCGGATTAGGTTCTAGACGGTCCGGGACAATACAGGAGGTCAGCGTACCTTATCATTAGCAAGAACGGGCCTAAAAACTGAATTGATATAAAATCAAAATTAAATCAGTCTTAATACTATGTAAATAAATTAATTTGGGATTATACCTTTACAAAGAAATATCCAGGAGTCCTTCAGACAAAATTTTATTTGAATACTATTTCTTCCGTCCAAAACTTCAGCAATTTTCAGGATGAAGTTCTCGAAAAATTGCATTTTGCTGTGAGTGGTTGAGGATTGGAAAGAATGTTATCAACCAATGACAGATATATCTAAGGCCTATATGCTGTGTTCGTTCACAATACAAATTCTTTAGATTATTTCCTAATACTAATGACTTTTAGGCTACATATTGAATTTTTCACCAACTATTAAAGAAAAAAAAATCTGCATTTCAATCTGTCAATAATATTAGAGGCTAACATATCAGAACTCAAAGTTATTTTTGCAGGTTTAAATTATACATATAGTTTAGGAGAAGCATCAATTCCAATTAAAAAAAATAAAGAATATACATTGAATTTATAAATGAGACATTTTACTCATCTATTCTTTCACAATGCGTCTTGTTTGAGGATCCAACGAATACGTAGCTGGTGTTGAAAATATAACAGGTGCCCTTGGGAGTGTTCCCCGTTCCGGTCTGATGCTCATTTGTTTCCCGGCGTCAGAAAATTAAACTGGCCACGTAGCCCTGCCAACTAATTGGTGTGCCGTAATTGGTTGGTCTTGCCACTTCCCACCTAGGCCAATCAGCGACAGGGATGGAAGCGCTTGCTAAATTGGCCTTTCAGTTAGAAAAAGTTACAGCGTTCTATGAAAAAACGAGCGTGTACGCATTTTAACGGTTAAATTGTTTCCGCTCCTACTTCATAGATATCATTTTTTCCTTCGTCTTTCGTTTAGTTTAAACAAAATTTAATTGTTTTTCCATATACAAAATGGAATACACTGGAGGACTGTGTATATGACACTTGGGCTAACGATTGGGGAAATTATGTATCTAAATGGAAAAATACAGATCACCATCGACGAGGAATATGTCAAAATTTGCTGTGAAAATTAACAAAATTTCAAGCTTATTCTTTGTGAGAAGCGTTCTAATAATTAGGTCATTATTAAGTAGATTGCGAGAGCTAAAACAATATATGCCTTATCATAAAATATTTCTTTTTCTGAAGAGCGTTACACAAACAAACAAACAAACAAACACAAACACACACACACACACACATATATATATATATATATATATATATATATATATATACCTTTCGAGATTTCTGCACACACACGGGCACACGCACACACACAAACATATACATATATATATATATATATATATATATATATATATATACCTTTCGAGATTTCTACACACACACATACACACACACACACAAACATATATATATATATATATATATATATATATATATATATATATATATATATAGCTTTCGAGATTTCTACACACACACACACACACACACATATATATATATATATATATATATATATATATATATAGCTTTCGAGATTTCTACACACACACACACACACACACACACACACACATATATATATATATATATATATATATATAGATAGATAGATAGCTTTCGAAATTTCTACACCCATATACACTAAAGAGTGCTGACTTAAAGGTAGCTCATCACTTATTTTCTTGTGTTGTACAAGAAACGGTTTCTTTTATGTTCATATTGTAAACCTTTTCAGTAGAAACATAAACTTTCTGAGCAACAGCTCTCACCTGAGAATAATTATTCTAAGTTGAATATGATTTATTACCTTTCCAAAGATGGTAAGTTTCTTGTCTAAATTTTGCAATTATCAATTATCATTGAACTAGGGTTTGTCCTTCACTTCGTGTTTTAATGCACGAGAAGGGATACGCCTATCAATTATGTTGACCTGATTTTCGCTCACAAAATTTTAACCATTTTAAATATAAAAGATCACTCATAATGCCATTTCAGTCTGCTTGGGATTCTATATTTATCTTCAAAGACTGTGACACACCAAGAAAAGGCTGCTCACTGAAGGACCAACCTTGTTTGTTATAAACCAGTGGAGTCATTGCATACCAAGTCCAAGAATTTACCAGACTTGTGAATAGTGTCACTTATGATTTGCTCACAGCCGATTCAGAGACAAATTCCAATAATCTTAACCACTCCCCATGGTGAACATTGAATTCACAAACTAGCACTTAAGTCTTTCTATCATATTTCTTATATTAGCTATAGTGATAAGAAGACAATCCTAGAAAGAATTATTAAGTCTTAATTCTCATAGAGGGAACATAAATAAAGATGGTTATGCCTGTCACATACTTTTATTGACCTCAATCTCATGACATCCACATTCATAGCAAGACTTATGTGAAGCATGGTAATCAATACCACAATACCATTAGCCCTAGGAATGATATATTTCTTAAAACCTGGAAAAGCAGCTGAGATGATGCCTCATTTAAGAGACCAAAGTTTTTCAGCATAAAAGAATATCATACTGTCTGGAAGCACCTGTAAGGTTTTTAATACTGCTATATAGTCCACCAATAATGCAATGCATTAGACGACACTGGCGATGTCTAAGACGCAGTGGGTCTGGATTGTTTCCAATACCTCTAGAGAGACTAAAAATTAAAATCAATATAAAGGTCTCATTATACTTAAAAAAAAAAAAAACTCAACAGCGAAGACAACAAAATAGACTAAACACAAAATGTCGTCAACATGCCAGACCTGACATACCATGCAAGGCTAGTACCCTCCAGGATAGCCATTTCACCTAAAGGAAGGGCAGTAATACCATGGAGGAAGATAAAGTCACAGATAGGGAAAAGGCAATCTCTTGGTAAACCTCCAGGTAGCCATGACTTTTCTATTTAGCCTCTCCATCATACCTTAAAAAAAAAAAAAAAAAAAAAACACGAGAAAACGGACTGAATCATGAGGCTGAGTGGACCCTCAAGAGCGCTAATCATTTAGTTCTTATAAGGAAAACCTCTGTGAGTGAGTATGAATGATTGAATGCCACCAAAGATAATTATAGAATCATTGAGTTCAATAAACAAATTTCATAATTTTTTATTGATGGACCTATCATTTCCCACGAATATTGGCAAAATGTATTATGAGGGCACTGATATCCACAGACAATTTAAAGTTAATGTTTTTTATATTATCACCACCAAATCTTGGCTATGGAGAAAAGCTAATACATAAAATATAAAACGACGCCATATATATGTGTATATATAAATATAAATATATATATATATATATATATATATATATATATATATATATATATATATATAATATAATATATATATACATACATATATATATATATATATATATATATATATATATATATATATATATATCTATCAGGGGCTTAGCAATTTAAACCAATTTCATAACAATTCTAAATTTGATTGAAAACCTAGGCAGTGATTTAGTAACTGGATATTAGTCAAATGTTGTGGTATGCTACTACTATAACCAGAAAAAAAAAACATGTGCACGAATGATCTATCATGTTTCCCTAAAAGAATAGTATATTTCTAGGGAAGAAACGCACACCAGATTGCTGATTTGTAATATGTTCCAAATTATTTGCAATACAGGCATATATATTTGTTCAATATGTATTTGATCAGAGAAACTTACACTTACCTATTTTCCTTTTTTTTCTTCGCAGGAGCCATCTTCGATAAAGATTCCACCGAGATTCAAGGGGCGTTTCTTCATGCCATGCATCAATACAACCAGAATACGACGGCTCGACACATCAAGCTTCATGCTTATGTGGATATTATAAGCACAGCGGATGCTTTCAAGATCTCTAGATTGAGTAAGTACGAACTTTTTAAGATGTTCTTGAGTTAAACCATCTGTGGAGAAGAAAAAACCTGACGTAATAAATTTTACCAAAGAGAACATTACAATAGAATAGCCCATACATATTGCAAAATCTTAATCACAAAAACCCTTCAGGATATATAATACAGTGTAACAGACCAAAAAAAATATTTTACCGTGCAAAAGAATATCGTGTACCTAAATGTTAACAGAAATATTAGATTTTTAACTAGTACTTGAATTTCTTACCAAATCTCACGAGCCAAGGTTTAAGAAGAATTTTTTCTTCCAAACAAAACAATTCAAAGGCACACCATAGCAACGATGAAAACGAATTAAAAAAAGATAGGCTAAACACCATATAAAATACAATAATTTCCACTCTACTCCTCGCAAAAGGCGTTATATAATTTTGGGAAAGTCACACATGGAAGTTCGTGCAAAAACAAACGCAGTCTCAGTTTTCATAGACTGATATGCATATTATTTAAGTGTTTCATCAGCGGATGCGACCGGAGAAACAATTACGCTTCCCTCCTGGTGTGATACACCTCATCAAAATTCATCCAAAACTTTTCAAGCGGAAGGCTGATCAAGAGGCCTCCCTCTCTCAATTAAGGTAATTGGCCCGGACCTAATCATAATTACTGATCAAGATTGAAGAAAATATGAAACAGCAACAACGTACAATAACTTTTCAGATGAATTTCCTTTTTATAAATTTCTATGTCAATATTCATTAACTATGTTTTATTCATCTGTATATAAATTTATACTAATAGGGTATTTCATTGAATACTGCAGTTATTAAAAAAAAAAGTTATCATAAGAAGGTAAATTAGGCAAAAAGAATAAAACACAAATTAAAAATTGTCATCACAAGAAGCGGTGGAATTGGGTGAAAAACTCACAAAATAAAAACTCTCAAACAATTATATCCTTTTTTAAACAAAAAAATTTCCATTAATATCTTGAGGAACCAGTAAAACCAATTTCCAAGAGCTGAGTAGCTGAAGAAGGAAACTTTGATACCGACAACGTTAAACCTCGTCTTCGAAATTGTACCATGTAATTAGAAAATTAGAAGGAATTTGGTCGTCGCCAAAGCTTCTGTGCCATTGATAATTTCTCCTGGGCTGGAATTTTTCATTAAATACTTTCGGAGAAGACAATTCTTCAGGGTAACTTGGATGCCTTTCATTGATCACATCGCACAAGCTTTCCATACATTTTTTTTCTTCGTTTGTGTAAAACGTAACTTATTCGTTAGATAAATAAATATACGTCAAATGGTACAGTAAACATTCAAAATTTTTCATTTAGTTTTACAATATAATACTCAAAACCAAGAGATAAAAAAATGAAAGGTAAATACTTTTGTGATTCATTAGATAAAGAGATAGAAGTCAAATGATACACAAAACATTTAAAAAAGTTTTAAAAGAGTTTAACATTTACTTGAAACCAATGAGAATAAAAAATCAAGGTAAACGGTTTTTTAATTCTTACTGTTTCTTTTGAATAAAATATCGGACACGTAGGACTCGGTTATATTTCAATGATAAGGAACGAAAATGTGATAACTGTAACTATTGCAATCAGTCAGATCTTTTTTGCCATTTTCACCAACACTCCTAACTCCCATTCATCAGATTTGGTCTCTTCACGCCACATTCTACAAAATATTCTTGTAAGTATTCTGGGAGTCTCGTCTTTTTCGGCCAATATCATCTCAGCAGTTATTCCATCGTAACCAGGTGGTTTTCCATCTCATTAAGTTTTTTTAATGATAGCTTCGACTTCAAACACACAGAATCCATTCATGGGCACACCAAGGTCTTCCCGAGCTTCAAGAATATCAATCAAATTATTCCCCTCATGTCTCCTATTCATGACATTATTATTGTTCCATCCAATGTTGCCTTTCTTCATCTTCTGTTGTTATAACAGATCTATCTCTGTTTTTGGTGGGAATATGTTTCTTCTTCTTTGCCCCATAGAGATTCTACTTAATATTTCTAGCAGCAATTCTCACAACCTAGCCACTCCCTGAATTCATAGCTTTGTCATCCTCATCTGCTTTCCTGTCTAAATATTCTCTCCAGTCATTCCTAGCTTTTCTTTTGACCTCACTATCAATACTGGAATACTTAGCATGCTCTACCTTGTAATCTCATTACTTCTTCGAAAACTTTCAACAATCAATAATAATAATAATAATAATAATAATAATAATAATAATAATAATAATAATAATAACTAAAGTTATAAAAGAGCATATGCTTCTATTACCTATTTCTGTGGTTTCAATTGACAATTACAATTATCTATCTCACTTATTCCAACCAAAAATCCCTGATCACGTTAAATGTTGGTTCCTTAAAGACAGTAAAAGCATTCCTTACTTGTTTACGTGGATGTAATGGTACATTTATCCCAAAACTTATTGTGACAAATTCCCCAATTGAAACTATGTCCACTTCTTGGTGAAACCTTTCCTCTAACTTAAGGTTTCGACACTCTTACATCTTGACGGTCAGGTTGGAAAAGTAGGCAAAATAATTATTCTAACCCCTGCTTTTTCTGCTACCCCTGCTTCGTGTCAATCTTCTGAAGATAACATTAAATAACTAAATAATACTTTTTTATTACAAATATGACCTGGATCCGCCATCCCTAAAAGGGCATGAGAACTATTTAAACGCTTCCACTATGTTGTTGGACATTTTCTCAAATCATCTTTGATATCATTTTGCGGCTTATACAAGTTCATATCAACTGGGGACTTCCTTTATTTTTTACCCTAACATTTTCGACCACGTTTAAATTTGCTCTACTGATCACAATAATAGTCTACATTTGCCTGATGACTCTGATAACCAGAATTACTGCAGCTTACGACAATATTACTTTTCTGTGAATGTCCATTAATTCTTTGTCGTTGACAAAACCTTATCTACTTCTTTTTATTTTCTTGCACTTTTACTATACCCTATTCCAGGGTTTAATATTCACATGCAAACATTTCATCAGTCACAGCTCTTCATTCTTCATTTGGTGTTTATTTTATGCCTTTATTTTGTATTTCCATCAACTATGATTCTGAGGGTACTTTGATTGGATGCCAAAATAATACTCCAGTTCAGTATGTTTTTTTATGGCAAAACTAGATAAATTTCTTTGTAAATAATCCTGTGAAACTTGAAAATTCGTTGGTAAACCACACTGGCGGAATATCTACATCCGCTTAATCTCAGTAGATTTACTGTATTTCTTTTCCGTTCAGATGAACGAGGAAATTCCCTTTCTACTCAAAAGAGCATGTTACACCCATGAAGATAATATTTATCATATTTACCTTGTAAACATAATCAATCTTTGGGCTATTCTCTTCAATATACAACTATTACTTGCCCCTTTTTTGCGGAATAGAGGGAAGTTTCTCTGCTTTGGCTACTCTTGATTCTTAAAACATTCCCATTATCAATAGAATCCATATATTCTTTATGATTTCATCTCTGTTTTTGTTAAATCTTTCCTTTGTTTTCATTTCATTGGGCTAAGAAACATGGGATCACTACTTCTATCGTACTTTGCAAGATTTCAAGATAAAATTAAACTAATTAAAGAAAATCTGTATCCTGACAAAATCTTATTGTTATCAATATTTAATGTACTTTTCGGCTATTTTATGTCCTTATGTCCCAAAAGTAGTACATAACATTGAATTTTAGTAAATGGTTATTTCCTAATTCATAAAAATCACTTTAAATTGTGAATAAACTAAAGATAAATTTATCAAAACTTCACATATCATCATACTGTCATCATGATACTTTTATCAACACACTGAGTATTTTTATACTTTAAAAATATCTAAATATAATGAAATAAAGGAAGCACTCTATATTGTCCTCATTATTATCTATTATTGTTATATAGTTTTTTATCTTCTATTCCTTTTATCATAATTACTAGACAAAATAAAATATATATCCAAATATATTATAAATAAAAAATTTAAAAATAGAAGTGTCAAAATTAGTTTCACATGTTTTTTTTTTTTTTTTTTTTTCGAAATTACTTTTATTGATTGGAATAAATACTAGCATAGGAACATGAGATCAACGATAAATTTTCGACTGGCAAACAAGTTTCTCTTATGAATTTTTTCTAGCATCAAGCACCATGTTATGCAAGGACACACACACACTTTAACAACTCAAAACAAACTTCGTTTCTATATTGCTTGTCTGCCCTAGTTTAACTAACTGGAAAAAATGTGCAGTTTTCAGGGGAATGTAACGAAGTGTACACACAAAGGCAAAAGCCCCCCAAGATGTAAAAGGAGGATGAGGAAATGCAGTTGAAGGAAGGAAAGAAAAAAATGGGCAAAGACGTCATCGAATAAAAGTGTGGCCAAGTTACTTAACTCAAATGTCTTTTATGAATGTATAGTGAGAAGTATGAAATAAAACATCTAATGTAAATAAATAATCATCTACAAACTCTAAAAAATTAATTGTAATATAAGTTAGGTATATAAGATACGTAACTTATTCTATTATATCGTTAACTAATAAATACAATATACCTACACCATAGAAACATATGACAAACAAAATGTGCCTTAGAAGAAAAATTCTATTACGTGCAGATACTAACAATGCTACAAGGGCTTATTTCATTATTTCACACATATATACACACATTATAAATACATATGCGTGTGTCTGAGTGTACTAGTGTAATACAAAAAATATTATTTTGAGTCTAGACAATATTGATGCAAAATAACAAAGTCAAATTGTGGCGTCATTACTCAATTATAATACATCAAGCCTGTAAATCATTACTGTACAGGCAGATATAACATAAAAAGTCAACAAACTTCACTAGTAGGAAAAAGATATAAATAAAACAAAACGAGGGTCAAAACAGTGAATGAAAAAAAAATAAAAGCCAGAAAAATCATGGAACAAGTTTGTATATTTTACACCACTATTTATTTGGATTCTTCTTTCAAGTTTATAATATAAAAGACTTGTTGATTAAGAATTCCGTACAAATCTCTCTCTCTCTCTCTCTCTCTCTCTCTCTCTCTCTCTCTCTCTCTCTCTCTCTCTCTCTCTCTCTCTCAATATTTTTTCCCATTCGGAATATTATCTCTTTCAGACAAATCAAATACCTATCATATGTCTTATCACCTAGATTACAATCAAATATATTCAAATAATACAACTCTATCAAAAATGTATGCTGTCTTCCTTTTCAATTGGTCCTGGTTCTATCTACAGTAAGTCCAGTAAAGATGCATGAATGTACGTTCAAGTAATTCTTTCCATAACCACACAATAAGCTTTTCCCTTGGCATAATCAACTGAAGTAAAGTTACCAGTTTACACTGACCTTTGCCTTTCATATTGAAGATCCCACAGTAAGGAGTCTTGTTTTCCAAATTTCTAGTATCGTGTAAACTTATGCTATTCAAAGAGGTTTTCATTACTCTTGAAAATAAATATTATTGTAAAAGAATTACGATTTACTTTATTGTAAGATATGAAAGATCTCTGAATTTTCTATGATGTCTACTGTTGATTTAAAAAAAAAAGAACAGAGATAAAATAAGTTGTTTTAAAACTGGTTCCGAACCTACAAATCCTTAAAAAGACTTTTAAATAGTAACAATAACAAATAATCTCAGGGAAAAATCAGACAGCAATTGTTCCAGTGTCACATTTTTGTATATTTTATTTCTAAGGCACAAACTTCGAGACAAAAGAAATATCCCTATACTGTATGAATACTAATGCATAAGAACGACAAAGTAAAGAAATTACATTTTGACTGCAGTCATTGGGTAACATTAATGTTGTCATAGACGTATATATTCTGGACGAAACGACAAACATTCCTACACACACACTCAAAAAAAAATCAATCAATAAAAAGAAGAAGAAGAAGAAGAAGAAGAAGAAGAAGAAGAAGAAGAAGAAGAAGAAGCTCACCATGGTAGATGAAACCAGATACTAGATCGCATCAAATTCCATGCTAATTTCAATTTACTTAGCTTTCGTTCAGAAAACCACTGTTTTTTTTTTAAATTGCTCTAATGCAATGGAGCAAAATATGTTTTGAAACAAGATAGTTTTTACAAATGCTCTGGAAAGATAAAATACTGACTACGCACATATCCGAGAAAAAGAAGAACGCCATCTGCTAAAAGCAGGTTCATGTAAAGAGGAAAAAGAGGAAATGTGGTGCCTTTGAGGAAAATTACTTCTTTGCAGTATCATAAAATGTTGGAAAAAATCGTAAAATTTTGCTTTTCACAACCTGTAGCATACCCGCGTTTATTGCTATGCACAGAGGGAAAAAACACTAAAAAAACAATCAGTATTTTTTTCAGAAATAGTCAAACGATTTTCTAATAACTACCGCATGCATGCAAAGGTGTGTATTAGCAATATCTCGTTGAGCAAGTAAAATAAGAATACCATACATCTCTTTCATCTTTGTAAAAGGGTGTTTGCTTCCATATATTCTGTTCTATGCATCTTTCTCTCGTAATCCTTTTTCCTGCAAGTCATTTGCAAAGATATTTTTTCCATCGGAAATTTGACCTTCCCTGTTTCCCCTTCTGCCCACCTCTATGTTTGCAATACTTTTATTCTAGTGCTCTTCTCTTCGCATAACATGACCAAACCAGTATAATCCCCTACGATGAATCAACTTCTTTATCTGTGCCAGTAATAGGGTGAGTTCTGATCCTATCTTTTCTCTTTGCTTCGAATGTCTATCTCAACATTCTCATCTCTGCCAAGTATTGGTCCCTTAAATCATTGCTGGTCTAACTAAACTTTTACAGGACTTTCTTCTAACTTCGCACTAACCCTCCTGTCGCGCAGTTCCTGATGACCTACAATTCCCCCAATCGAACTGTATTCTGGTGATAATTTAGAAGTCCATACCTCCATCGGTTGTCACTCTTGACCTTAGCTATTTAAAGATTTAATCCTCTTGCAGCCTTTCGAGGCTAATTTTCCCTTAGTCTATTGCTGCTTACCTTTAGAATTCGAACTTCAAGTGCTTGCCTCCACCTTTCTAGAGTCCTCTTATCACCAACTTACACACACACACACACACACACACACACACACATATATATATATATATATATATATATATATATATATATATATATATATTAGGTAGTAGGCTGGACAGGGCACCAGCTACCCGCTGAGATACTACTGCTTGAGAGTAATTGGGTCCTTTGACAGGCCAGGCAGTACTACATTAGATCCCTCTCTCTAGTTACGGCTCATTTTCCTTTGCCTACACATACAGCAAATAGTCTGGCCTATTCTTCCTATATTCTCCTCGTCTTCATACCCCTAACAACACTGAGATTACCAAACATATCTTGCTCAAAGGGGTTAACTACTGTACCGTAATTGTTCAGTAGCTACTTTCCTCTTAGCAAAGGTAGAAGAAACTCTTTGGCTATGATAAGCAGCTGCTCTAGGAGGACACTCCAAAATCAAACCATCGTTCTCTAGTCTTGGGTAGTGCCATAGCCTTCCACTGTCCTGGGGTAGAGTTCTCTTGCTTGAGGGTACACTCGGGCACACTATTCTACCTTATTTCTCGTATTCTTGTTTTTATAGTTTATACATGAATATATATTTAATGTTATTACTGTTCTTAAAAGAATTTATTTTGATTATTCCTTCTCTTGCAGTTTATTTATTTACCTTCCTCTCTGGACTATTCTTCCCCGATGGAGCTCCTAAGCTTCTA
>NC_090768.1:20241606-20256606 GCF_036898095.1 Palaemon carinicauda
CCACATAAACCAAGATAAAAAGGAAGTTCCTATTTTCATTTTCACTGCAATGAACTTCTGTTCATGCCAGAATCTAAGTGACACCCCTTCGTATAAAATGTTTAAAATCCTCAACTCTACTACCACCAACAATAAAAATATTTGCCCCTTCCCTTGAAAAGGATACCCTCTAATCTGATAGCCACTTAATATTAAAGGCACAAAATTAATCAACGTGCCATCGACGCGAAAACAAAGTGGACGAACAGGCCAACTCTTGTTTTTCTTCAATTCTCTACACTAATTAAATTAAATTTCCGCTCCAATCTCCATAGCGACTTTATTTTCCTTCTACAGCAGAGGAGTTTAGCCATCAGACCTACCCCCTACAGCCATCTCGTGGGGAAAAAATGGGAATAACCCTACTAGGAATCCCACCAACCATTTCTTGCTCAGATATTGAGAAGACGTCCCTTTGATGGGTTTCTCATTGGGGAGAGACTTAATCCGGCAACGAATCTCTCATGTCAGGAACCAACACAGCCCATTAACAGACCCAGTATCTAGTTTGCCACGCTCTCTCTCACTCCATTAGTCTCTGCTAATCTGGCTTAAGGTCAGGTCAACACGTCGTTTAATTTCCAGGTGCTAGACTGGAATCACTGGTCGGATGGGTTTTAAGTAGTTTCGTGTCTCTTCGAGTGAAAGAGAAAAAACAGATCACATAGTTAACTAGTGTTTTCAATGGAATGCACCTCTCTCTCTCTCTCTCTCTCTCTCTCTCTCTCTCTCTCTCTCTCTCTCTCTCTCTCTCTGATGACGTATTAGCTATTACTTGTAAAGCGATAAACGCAATTATTTCAAATAACACATTTGAAGTCATAAATTAGATTTAAAACCATAACAATTCCTTTAATAAACTTTGAATAAGGGTTTACAGAGGTGATATTGCCCAAGTTCCTACATGTTTTGAACTCAAGTATCTTTTCTGTGGCTACCATATAAAAGATCATGATTTTGACACACTTTTGTGATCAACTGAGAAAATAGCGAAAGTTAGCGTAATTCAAGAAGGCATAAATCAAAACTGGAAAACAGGATCTAAACATTTATTATGATCATGGAACCTTAGATTTATATTTCATGAGAGCTCTTTCAATGGAGTTAAAAAAGGTGTTGTGAAGTTATTTTCATAATGAATGAAATACTAAGAATTCCATTAACGCTATAACGCCCAAAATTCTCAATAACCTTCAATGCCCACGGGGGTCAATTTGGCACCCCTAAGTAATTGTTATATAGAATAAAGCAATTAATACCATAATTTTATGGGATCTTTTCTTTATTGTTTTAACAACAAAAGTTTCAAATCCACATGATTTTACATACAGGATATTGCTCTCATGAAAAACTTTTTATAAAATTTCAACAGGAATTGATAAGTTATGAACATTAAATACAAGAATATACAACCGTTCCATTGCATTTTTCACAAACAATCTTGCATTTCTTGCACCTACAAACAGTCTTATTTTTCTTTCATTTTATGGGAATCTGACATTTCCGATGACAAACAGACGTACCAAATTCATCATCATCTTCGGAATCTGAACCTTTCAAATTTTCTGTTGGAAATGTCTGAATTTCATTTTTCATATGTTCAGAGCGAAGATCTTCAGCAAGCTTTTGTAGAAAAGGCTTCCTTGATATATTTGTATTAGCTATACCTTTGTACAGAATGTAAGCACTTACTTCAGCAATATCGAGTATGTTGGAAAATGCGTGAATTGCCCACCTTCTCGATCCAGATTTTACTAAATACAGTCGTATCATTTAATCAGGGACATCAACACCAAACTTTGTTTGATTGTAGTAAGCAATACTTTCTGGGGTGTTCTTAATATTTTCTTGGATCACAAAATTTGGAGGAAGACTGCTAATCAAAAGAACATTTTAGTTTTTCTTCCCCTGATAGATTGTGAGAGATACATCGTCATGAGATAATAATTGAGGTTTGTTTAGTAGAAGACAGCTCTTTCTTTGTCTGCAAGGGTATCTCAGGACTAGCTCTGTTTCTTATTCCAACGATGCTTGACTTACCCCTGAGCTCTTTTGCCAGACCAAAGGAAGTAAAGAAGTTGTCAGTAGTGACATTCCTACCACTGTTCATACTCTCTGATCGTTTGGTCGAAGTTCAGGCTTTCCTAGATAAGGAAATGCATTTAGCAAGTATTTACTTTCAACATCAACAGACATCCAGAATTTCTGGCCATATTTATTTGGTTTTGAAGCCATATGTTGAGTAAAAGGGCATCTTGTTTTACTTGGGAAAAGCTGTTCATCCAGAGTAATATTTGGTTCTCGTTTGTATCATGCCTGAAATTTAGTAATAAATCTGTTCCAGATTTCTAAAATCAGAGATAATTTATCCATTTTTAGTCGTTGTGATTTGTAGTCTTGAGGTCAAATAGTAGAAACCTTATAATTTCAGCGAATCTATTGCAAGACTTAGTGTCAGGACAAAGTGGCAGTACCCAGGGTGCAGACCAAAGTGAGTGAACATCATTATTTCTATATCCAGACATTCCACAATCATTCAGTATAGGTATAAAAGCTTCTAGTTCAGTTATAGATATCAAGTTTCTTGCCGAAGCACACGGCAAGCCTCGGTTTCGGTACATTTCTTTATGTGGAGTAATATAGCATTATCAATAGAAAGCTTCCAACCAATAGTAACGCTATCAGCATCTAAGTTTCTCTTGGAATAAGGAGTTGGTTCAGACCCATCCTTCAGTAAATTTTGCTTAGATAAACATCCCATATTCTTCCCATTTCCATGAAACTCTTCCACATTGAGCCATCTGGTGCCGTATATTATCAATTCTTTGATCTGAACAAGAAGGTCAAACTAAATGATGGGGTTCAATGCGCTGTTTCTTCTTTGGTCTCCCCTACTCAACTTACTTCCACTCAACCGAATAGCTTTTTCACTGCAATGAATTCCTGTTCATCTCAGAATCAGCGAGACACCCCTTTCGTATAAAATTTTTAAAATCTTACATCCTACTGCCACCAAAAATAACAGCATTTGCCCATTCATTTAAAAAGGATACCTTCTAATCTGTCATTTACTCAATATTGAAGAAACCAAATTAATCAACGAGTCATCAACGAGAAAAGAAAATGGACTAATAGGCCATATCCCACATGTTCACCAAGTGTAGTTGAAATTAATTCGGCAGTTTTTGGGAAATGCTGTTCACAAACAATATATAAACAAACCAAATATTTGCCATTTACTTAACAATGCAGTTACTTTTAAAGTACTGCTGAGTACTTGTACTCAACATGACTACCAAGTTTGGTCAAAATCGGTAGAGTACTTTTGTGTGAGGTTGCTCACAAACAAAAACAAGCAAACTAAATTTAAGATAAGGGTGAATACATGCGCTTCGCAAAATCTGATTTTCGTGAAGGCAATTAATCACCTTATTTTTTCATGCATGAACCGTAAATGGGGTATCACACCTATCATTGAAAAATAGAAAAAAAATATTAACATATCTAATGAATAGTGTAGAGTTTGCTTTAATAGCTTCAATTCACCTCGAAATGATTCATCACATGGCGCTGGCTAATTTCTATTGAACAAAACCGCTTTGACACTTATTGTATCTCGCCTAATCCACAGCTCAAAATGAATGATGTGTTTCGTTGCAAAACTACGTTCTTCCTGTCTTAACAGCATAAATCTTTTCCCTGATACTAAATTGATTCACGCAGGGCGTTAGTTATACCATTGATTCTATGGAAAAGGTAAGTGTAGACGTGTAGCCTATACTTTAATTTTTATAGAAACAAGCAGACCAATGCAAATACAGTAAAGATTATTCTGGAGGATCCATATAAAGAGATATTCCAGTAACTATTTACATATATGTATGTATATATATACATATATATATATATATATATATATATATATATATATATGTGTGTGTGTGTGTGTGTATTACCTAAGAAAATATTGTAATATACTGTGAAGTCCTTCGAGGCTTAGCAGTTACAATGGAAGGTCGGCTAAGTCACTTAATAAACCATGATCGGTATTGTCATTATTGCCAATGTTACTCATCATCTCCTACGCCTATTGATGCAAAGGGGCTCGGTTAGATTCCGCCAGTCGTCTCTATATTGAGCTTTTAAATAAACATTCTCCCTTCATCATCTCCTACTTCACGCTTCATAGTTCTCAGTCATGAAGGCCTAGAATCTAGATCTTCCAACTCTTCTAGTGTCGTGTGGAGTCCATTTGAAAAGATTGGTGAACTAATCTCTCTTGGGGAGTGCGAAGAACATACCCAAGCAATGTCCATCTACCCCTCATAATGATCTCATCCACATATGGCACTTGAGTAATCTCGCTTATAGTTTCATTTCTGAATCGTGTCCTGCCACTTAACTCCAAATATTCTTCTCAGGGCTTTGTTCCCGAATCATCAAAATTTGTTGGACATTGTTTCATTGTTATACCACGACTCGTGTCCATACAGTAACACCCATCTCACTAAACTGATATATATATATATATATATATATATATATATATATATATATATATACATATATATATATATATATATATATATATATATATATATATATACAGTATATATAGTCTGATTTTTATATGTAATTTCAGCCGATTTTATTTCCAAATTTTACTTAACCTAGCCATTGTCTGATTTGCTTTTTTCAATCTTAGCGTGAACTTCAATTCTACAGACCCTGCATTAGAAATCATAGTTCCTAAATATTCAAATGATTCCACCTCATTAATCCTTTCTCCTTCCAATGATATTTCATCTTCCATTTTATATTTAGTTATCATCTCTTTCTTCTAAATATCTTGAGCCCAATTGCATGTGATATTTCATACATTCTGGTAAGCAAGCTTTGCAAGTTCTGTGGCGTTTTGCAAATATGGACATCAGCATACTCTATGTAGGCTAATTTCCTGTTACTATTTCAGTCCAATCCTTCTTCCCCATCCCCAATTGTTCTATAAATTACAAAATCTACGAGTGGGATAAATAACATAGGTGACAACGCATTCATTTGTAGATCTCCACTGTTCACTGGAAATTCCTTTGATAGGACTCCGCTAACATTAACTTTGCACTGGGTATGCTTATGAACAGTCTTAATCAGATTTACGTATTTAAGAGGAACTCCATAATAACCGCAAGACTCCACAAAATTAGCTGGTGCACACTATCAAAGCCTTTTCCTAGTAAGCAAATGACATCAAAAGTGTATTTCTATATTTTACACATTGCTGTATAACATGTCCTAAAATTAAAATTTGGTCAGTACAACTTCCATCTTTTCAAAATCCTGCTTGTTTATCTCTCAGCATTTCATCAATATTTCTCTCTAGACTCTTTAGAATGACATAATTATTCAGTTACACCAATCTCACTTAACTGATATATAGTCTGATTTTTATATGGTATTTCAGGCGATTTTATTTCAAAATTTTACTTACCCTAGCCATTGTCTGATTTGCTTTTTTCAATCTTTCAATGAACTTCAATTCTAAAGACCCTGTATTAAAAATCATAATTCTTAAACATTTAAATAATTCCACCTTATTAATCCTTTCTCCTTCCAATGATATTTCATCTTCCATTACACATTTAGTTCTCATCATCTCTTTCTTCTATTTATCTTGAGTCCAATCTCATGTGATATTTCATGCATTCTGGTAAGCAAGTTTGCAAGTCCTCTGGCGCTTTGCAAATATGGACAGCATTATCAGCATACTCTAGGTTTGCTAATTTCCTGTTACCAATTCAGTCCAATCCTTCTTCCCCATCCCCAACTGTTTTATGCATTACAACATCCACGAGTGGGATAAATAACATGGGTTATCTGCTTGGAGTACTCCAATCTTCACTGGAAATTCATTTGATAGGAATCCGTTAACATTAACTTTTGCACTTCTTATGCTTATGAACAGACTTAATCAGATTTACATATTTAAGAGGAACTCCATAATAACGCAGGACTCCACAAAATTGGCCGGTAATCACTATCAAAGGCTTTTTCATAGTCTACATATGCCATCAAAAGAGTATTTCTATATTCTACGCATTGCTGTACAGCATGTCTTGAAATGAAAATTTGGTCAGAACAACTAACTTTTTGGAATCCTGCTTGCTCATCTCTCAGCTTTTCATCAATATTTCTCTCTAGTCTCTTTAGAATGACCAAACTTTATATTTTCATGACAACTGACGTGTTATACCTCTGTAATTATTGCAATCCGTCAGATCTCCTCTTTTTGCCATTTCCACCAATTCTTCTAGTTCCCAATTATCAGGTTTTGTCTCCTCATGCTACATTCTAAGAAATAATCTTGTAAGTATTCTGGGAGTCACTTCATTTTCGGCCAAAATTATATCGGCAGTTATTCCATCGTATATAGGCGCTTTCCATATCCTGAATTTTTTAATGATGGCTTCGACTTCAAACATAATGAATTCATTAATGGGCACATCAAGGTTTTCCTCAGCTTCAGGTATATCAGTCAAATTATTCCCTTCATATCTCCTATTCATGACCTAACTAAAGTGTTCCATCTAATATTGCCTTTCTTCATTTTCTGTTGTTAAAGCAGATCCATCTCTCTTTTTGATGGGTATATACGTCGATTTTACCCTAGTAAAGATTTCATTAATAATTCTATGCACAAGTCTTACACCATAGCCACTCCCTGAATTCATGACTTTGTCAGCCTCATCTGCTTTCCTGTGTAAATATTCTCTCCAGCCATTCCTTGCTCTTCTTTTTACCTAACTATCAGCACTGGAATACTAAGCATGCTCTACCTTGTAATTTTCCTTTCTTCCTCAACAATCAATTTCAGTCTGTCTCCTTTTTATAGTATCATAAGTATCATTTGATATCCATGGTTTTCTCCTTGTAACTGCATATCCCCAAACTTCATTATCAACTGACTGATATATGTTCTTAATTTCCCACCATTCTTCATTAATTGTCTGCTCTTCGTCTCCTACTGTCTCTAAGACAGCAAATCGATTCATACATTAAACTGCAAATGTTTCTCTGTGCTCATCTTCTAGAAGCTCAGTTGTGTCAAACCTAGGTATTTTATCTACATTTCTGTTGGGTGCTTTCAGTTTTAATTTCAGTGTGGCAATCAGGAGCTAGTGACTACTACCAAAATCTGCACCTCTATAGCTTCTTACATTTCTCAGAGTCCTCCCCCTCGCTTTATTAATGGCTATGTGATCTATTTGATTTTTGTAATTGCCACATGGTGAAGTCCATGTATATTTGTGGATGTTCTTGTGCTGAAACAGAGTACCTCTAATTAAGAGATTATTTATTGAACAAAAACATAAAATGGGCTTCATTTTCATTTATTACTAGTACTACTATTACTACTACTAGTACTACTACATTAATAATAATAATAATAATAATAATAATAATAATAATAATAATAATAATGATGATGATAATGATGATGGATCGTGTCTACAGTGACCCTAACACATCACCACTCAAAGTTGCGGAAGCCGCTCTCCACACGTTCCTCAAGATTTGTACCAAAAGGGCCATTTTCACCCTGCAACAGGGCTATAAATATGTTCAAAAGGACGGCATCACCCTAAAAGTCCACCTCAGAATACTTTTTGCTAACTATTATATGGTCATCTTTGAAGACCCGATTTTCTTTACACCAGGTACAGTAATACCTTGAAATACGAGCGACCCAACATACGAGAAAATTGAGATACGAGGAGAGTTCCGAGCAAATTTTTATTCTGAGATACGAGGAAAAATTTGAGATACAAGGTACAGTAGTTCCCTATGCGGCCGCCAGGTGGCCGCGTGTGCGAGAGGCTGGTCACAAGGACAGCATCACTCGATCTTTCCAATCGGATCTCCATCGCGTGAAGTTATCTCCGAGCATCGGCCGTATTGTTTGCTTTTTTTACGTGTGTTTTGCGTGAATCAGTGCAGAATTAAGTGAATAAACAATGGGCCCAAAGCAAGCGAGTGCAAACAAGGGTAGTGAAAAGAAAAAGCGTATGATGACAATGGAAATGAAGCATGAAATAATCACAAAATATGAGAGTGGCGTAAGAGTGACTGAGCTGGCGCGCCATTACGGGAGGAGTACATCGACTATATGTACCATCTTCAAGCAGAAGGATGCTATAAAGAGCACCAAGCCTTCCAAAGGAGTAACCATCCTTTCCAAGCTGCGTAGTGATATTCACGACGAGATGGAGAGGCTTCTTTTGATCTGGATAAAGGAGAAACAGTTGGCAGGAGATAGAGTGACCGAGACGATCATATGCGAGAAGGCCAGTCAAATCTATGATGACTTGAAAGGGAAGCAAGCCGCCGAGAAAGGAGAGACTTCGTCGCCAGCGGAAACCTTCAAAGACAGTCGTGTCTGGCTGGATAATTTCAAGAAAAGGACTGGGATACACTCGGTTGTGAGGCATGGAGAAGCAGCAAGTTCCGACGCGAAAGCCGCGACGGACTTCGTCACAACCTTTGCCTTGGTTATCGCCCAACATGGCTTCATCACCCAACAAGTCTTCAACTTCGATGAAACTGGCGTTTTCTGGAAGAAGATGCCCAGGAGGACTTTCATTACGGCAGAGAGAAGAGACTACCGGGCCATAAACCCATGAAAGATTAGTTAACTCTAGCCTTGTGTGCCAATGCCAGCGGTGACTGTAAGGTCAAGCCACTGCTGGTGTACCACTCTGAAAACCCACGTGCTTTCAAGAGCCAAAGGATCTTGAAAGAAAAACTGCAAATGATGTGGCGCGCTAATGCTAAGGCTTGGGTTACCCGGAATTTCTTCACAGAATGGGTTAATCTGTGCTTTGGTCCGGCAGTCAAAAAATATTTGGCTGAGAAAACCTGCCATTGAAATGTCTCTTGGTCCTCGACAATGCCCTTGGTCACCCTCCTGGTCTCGAAGAGGACATTCTTGATGAATTCAGGTTCATCAAGGTCCTTTATCTCCCGTCCAACACCACGCCACTCCTCCAGCCCATGGACCAACAAGTTATTTCCAACTTTAAAAAAACTGTACACGAAGCATTTGTTCAAGAAATCTCACCCTTTGGGAATTTTGGAAGGAACATTTCAACATTGTACATTGTTTGAAAATTATTGACGATGCATGGCAGGGTGTCACAAGACGAACTCTTAATTCAGCATGGAAGAAATTTTGGCCAGCTTCCGTCGCTGAGAGGGATTTTGAAGGGTTCGATACAACAGACCCTGATGACCCCGAACCTGTTGTGATGGATGAAATCGTGTCTCTTGGAAAGTCCATGGGGCTGGAGGTATATGAGGCAGACGTGAACGACCTTGTCAAGGAGCATCAGGAAGAGCTCACGACAAAGAAATTGATCGAGCTCCAGGAGATACAACATTCGGAGGTGTTGCAGGAGCTCAGTAGCGAGTAGGAGGTGGAAGACGAGGGCCACCTTTCTACGGCAGAAATCAAAGACATGTTAGCGAGGTGGCAGGAGTTTTCTAATTTTATGGAAAAGAGGCACCCGGACAAGTTGGCGAGTGGTCGTGTGTTAGCCATGTGTGACAACACTTGCAAGCGTCATTTTCGCAACATTTTGAAGGGGAGACAAAAGCAAACATCTCTAAATATGTTCCTTTTAAAAAAGCCGTCAAAAAGTGCAGGTGAAAGCGAGGAAATAAGAGCCAAGCCGGAAGAAGAAAAAAGTAAAAAAATTAAAATTAAAACAAAATGTAGAATTAAGTATAGTGTAACGTAAGATTAACATTTTATTTTTAAGTGCGTGCACAGTAAGCTAATTTCATTTAAGTTAAATTTAAAGTTGAATTTCATTTAAGTTGAATTTAAATTTAAGGTTATGTTACGTAGTGTTACAAAAGTGTTGCGCAACGAACTTGTTGCCATCAAGTCTCTCTCCTCCCCGTCCTCTCCCCCTCTCGTCCTCCTCCTCCGCACACACCGCCGTTAGCCGCTACCGTCTGTCTCGAAGGTAAGAACTCCATTATAATGTTATATTTCATAAGCAGTTCATAGCCTTTGTTATTTCGTTAGCGTAGGATGTTGATTACAACCATTAAAAACATGTTTTACCTCTGTAATATACTGTTTTTAGGTTTATTCAGAGGGTGGGAACGGAATAATTTGTTTTTAGTTATTTTATATGGGAAAAATTAATCTGAGCTACGAGAAAATTGAAATACAAGTTCGGTCCCGGAATGGATTAAACTCGTACTTCAAGGTATTACTGTATATTGATGATACCTTCATCAAACCTTCATTCCTCAAAGACATCTAGGAACCCGCCGTACATCTGAGGAGTGCAGGTCCCTCGGTTTCACCCTCGAACAAATCATACACGAACGCCTTCCCGTCCTCGATGTTCTCGAAACAACCTCTAATCATGGACTTAACAGTCTAACACCGCCATTTATGCCAAACAGACTAATCTCAGCCTTTGCCTTAACGGCGGGAACGAGTGCGAGGCCAGGTATAAAGCGACCACGGTAAAGGCTTATGTTAAGAGTGCCTTATTGCACTCCTCATCATGGAAGGCCACCCATTAGCTTGTTTGTGGGATCCAGGTCCTCATTAACAATGAATATCCATATAAGATCGTGAGCCGCGAAATCAAGACGGCACTCGATAAATGGTATTAAGAAGACTATCCTGCACCTACGGAAACAACCAGTATAAACTTATACAATGAAAGTTTTATGCATAGCAAATACAACGACGACAAAAAATCAATTAAAAATACCATTCAAAGCAATGTATCAGCCCCCAATATAACACCTCCGTCAAACTCGCTATCTCTTACCAATCAGCTAAGAAATAACCTGATTCTGGGAATGGTCCGGGCCCCCAAGTGAGAGACAAGCCAACGTGGAATACCGATACCAATGCCCTGTCCGAGGATGCCCGGGCAGCCACATCGATATGACCAAAATGGCAATTTCCAAGAGACTTTCCCGCCACGTCCAGCAGGAAGCCATAAAAAACAAATTTTTCTACAAACCCACGGTGACATCATATCAGGGAAGAACATAATCAGTCAAAATAAACTCGTTAGCGGTGCCCCGGATAACAGGTGCTTATTTATCCTTGAGAAACCAACACTCAATACTACACAGGAAATGATCCCCCTGCCCCTAAATACCGAACGGATTACGACGAAACTGACCAGCATCGAGTAGAAATAATAATAAAAATAATATAAATAACAACAACAACAACAATAATAATAATAATAATAATAATAATAAATAATAGTAATAATAATAATAATAATAATAATAATAATAATAATAATTCGCACACACACACACACACACATATATATATATATATATATATATATATATATATATATATATATGTGTGTGTGTGTGTGTGTGTATGTGTATGTGTATGTGTGTGTGTAGATAGATAAATTAAATTGAAGAATGTACCTCTTCAGCTTACTCAAATGATGTCCAATTAACTAGAGCAAACACAGATGAAAGATAGGAAATCGGATAAATATACAAGTTGAGTGCGGTGAACCACGTTCTTATAAAGAAAAACAAATATAAGACCGTGTTTACACACTGATCTTAACCTCAAAATAGAAAATATTAGTGAAACCACGGTTGAAGAGTAGCAAGAAATTAGTTTTGTGAATACCGAGTATAGGGGAGCTGGGTGTTGGCACGTCTAGAAAGAAGAAAAAGATATATTTGTAACGTTACTGTTTTGAGATCAATAAATTCAGCGGGAAATCAGCCTGAGTTGAGATGTTTTTAATACACATGAATCGTTTATTCTAAATCATTCATCATTGAAGTTAATTATCTATCGAAGGTCGCCTAAGGAATATATTTTCGGTGTTACATCAAATACTCTTCTGTCCATAATTGCAATATCGTTTGAACATATATACAGTATACTCTTGAAGAAATATAATGTGGCAAATGTTAGTGATAAAAATTTTTTTTAGTAAACGCTAACCAACACAAGGAATAAATTACGAAGATTACAATACAATTATACCAATTCCATCTATTTCTAAGACTAATTTCAAAACTTTCATAATTTGGTTATAAAAAATGGTGTAATATAAAATATATGATTTGTTTGTAGAAGTTCTATGGAATGGGGTAGCAATCATGAATGGATTCTTTGATAATAAGAAGGAAAATTATTTTCTCAAGATTTAAGAGAAAGCCTTTGAAAAACGTTCTAAATGATAATTTAGTCATAAAGTTTAAGAAAGTAAATTAAGCTTTAGCAGTACTCAAAGAAAGGATTAGAAACTAATGACTAAATTGAACGAGATATACTGTACAATGTGTATGTAAGGAAGGATGACAGTCAATAAAATAAACACTTGGAGAGATATGGAAAGATAAAAAAACACATAAAAGTTTAAATGATGACAAAAACAAATAGCTTAACACATCATAAATGAGAGAGAGAGAGAGAGAGAGAGAGAGAGAGAGAGAGAGAGAGAGAGAGAGAGAGAGAGAGAGAGAGAGAGAGAGATAGAGAGAGAGAGAGAGAGAGAGAGAGAGAGAGAGAGAGAGAGAGAGAGAGAGAGAGAATATGATATTCTAAAAAAAAAAAGTGCCAAAGTTAATAATTCATTTGAAAGGAGTAAAAGTGCAAAAAAAAAAATTGCAATTCTAAAATTACAAAATTATTTTAAGTTTGAAAGAGTGCAAATCTGAAAATAATTTAAATTCTAGAATATTACAAATGAGACATTTCCCACCTCCTTTAGTGACAAAGGGATAGCTACGTGTATTCTCTCTCTCTCTCTCTCTCTCTCTCTCTCTCTCTCTCTCTCTCTCTCTCTCTCTCTCTCTCTCTCTCTCACACACACACACACAAACACACACACACACACACACTATATTGCAACCCACCGGTGAATAGTACTAGATTCAAAGGAAAATCCAACGGTAGAAATTTTGTCGTTATGGTAAAATATAACTTACAATTAAGCCAGAAATAAATATTCAGCAACTAGAGTCGTTCTATATCCAAATACATATAAGATTATCAGAGGATATTTTCCTTTTTTATTTCTCTAGACTGTACTCCATGAATTAAACTACAGCTTTAAAGAGGGATAGAAACCTAATCTTTTCAAATAAATAGCAAGCTACTATGAGATTCAGGGCCTCTGTAACACGGTTTTTTCGCAATAACTTTTTTTCTATGAATTTCATAAATATAACGCTTATTCAGAATGCACATTATATCTACACATAAATTTTGACTATATTCTGCATTACGTAGGTTGAATAAATTTGGTACTTTATTAAGTAAAAGTGAGGATTTTTGAAGACGGGTCAACTTACTCAGAGAAAAGGTTTCGAACGCACTCGTTACGTAACTTATGACGGCATTTCTTCTCTCTTTCTCGATCGATGATTGGTTATACGTAACGAAGGCTATACCTCTGCCAACAATAACACAAAAGTGTAAATAAAAGCAAAGCAGTACACCTTTATGAACTCTGAAACCTCTCCACTGAGAATTGTCATAATGAACAAACGAACAAAATATGTTAATAAATACAAAAACACTTCGATTATTAGTCTAACTCCCATAATAAGTTTCCTAAGAAATTACAGTCTACTTTATATGTCACAATCAGATTGACAAGGTGTATGGATTAGTTGGTAATTTTCAAAAACGTAGTAGACCAGCTTGATTTGATAACTGCTATATCCAATGTCCAGTAATTTTTATTTATTGTCTAGCTACCTACGTATTTACTGTAAAAAAGAAAAATAAATAAATAACTGGTACCATATTTTGGCTTTAAACCTTCACCAGTAATTATCGTCAGAATGATGACTTCACGAGGCTCCACCCACTTTGGCCTCGTTGTAATTCAGGATAACACTGAAGGCTATCATGGGCATTGTTGGATCAGAAAATTTAAATTCTGGCTATAAAAACTAATTTTTCGAGTAGTTGTAAGAAGTGGTAAATGATCCTCAAGGATCCCAGCAGTTGGCCTAAACGTTTAATTCATGTATAGTACTGTTACGGCACTACTGCTACAGTACAGTAGTATTACTACGCTAGCACAAATACCCCACCCACATTTATGTATCGTTCCGCCATTCATAAAGTCTTTGTCATATTCTTTCACTGTGCAATAAGCCATGGCCTCCTCAGAAATTAAGTTTAACTTTAGATGATAGGTTATTTCATTAAGCTGACAAATTATGGCAACTGGGTATGTTATTGCCGATATTGAAGCTAAAGATAAAGTATGGTATCATTCCTTCATTGCATTATCATCTTTACTACTATTTGTTTTGCTACATGTAGTAATTATTTTAAAGGATAAATGAATTATGTTCACTTCACTTCTATAAATTCCCATTAGATGTACAAATAAAACTACTAAAACTATTCAGGATTTATTTATAAAATGCAGTCATGCCCAAAACATAGCTAACACGGTTGGTCTGATGGAGATTTTAGCACAAAAATCTTATTTTAACAAAAATAGTTATATAAAGACTGTTTACATACAATCCCTCTCTTTCTCTCTCTTTTGGTGGCATAGTGAATAGTTAATAGAAATGTTTAAAAAGCCTGAATGACATTACAAGTATTATAATCCTGTTACGCTAAATACAAATCAGACTATAAACATTGGATTTAAACTAGAAACTGAATAATTACCTATTCAGGCTATAGTAAATATGGCCACGGGCTTTCTCTTGACTGTATAAAGTTGCAAGTCGTAAGACAAATGCAGTTTTGCAACCACAGGGGCAATTCCAAATCCTGTTAGCCATTCTTGACTGTTATGAGTTTCAGAGCCGATGGAAGAAGTTGAATGGGTGTCTGGTGGATGGGCGGGGCAAAATTTTGTCAAAAGGTGTTTACATTGCTTACGTAGAGAATGTTTTCGACTCTTG
>NC_090768.1:20264106-20269106 GCF_036898095.1 Palaemon carinicauda
TTGAATTCTCATTTACTTCAGTTATCCATTTCTTTTTAAATATTTCATTTGGTTAAAAAGAAGAATATTCTAAAGTTGAATATAATTTGAATGCTAAAATTACATTCCATCTTCGAACAATATAAGTAATCACGGGTAGAGTAACATTTTCTCAGCATTTCTGGTTGCTTCGTATTATCTGTTTGTTCCTTGATACTTATTAAAGGTTTTTGAGTTGGTAAATATAACATCGAAGCTGGTTTTTTTTCTAGAAAGTGAATCATAGGCCATTCCCATATCTTTCTCTGAATGGGAAATTTCGGGACTTTTAATTCCGTTTGCTCTATTTGATATTTTTTGCCATATTTGTATGTGCATGTTCGTTTTCTTAGCTTTTTCATATTTGTTAATTACTTTTATTTTATCCACGCTTTAGCGTTATATCGTATGTAGCTTTTGGGGAGTATAAACATCATTGTTATCACTACAAGGCCAAAACTATCTCCGACAATGAAATCTACAACGTATACATTTAATGTGAGAATTTCTCGTAACGTACCATACTCAAAAAGTTACCTAATATTCTTTAATCTTCAAGAGAAGATCTTCCAAAGGAAAACGGCCTTTAACAACACTCAGTTATGCAATTCACATCTGGGATAAAGAAGAACCATCAAGATTCATTAATATATTCATGGGCTTAATAGGGGTGTAATGAGAACGAGCGGTGAACAAATCTCCATTCATTAAACAAAGCCTAAAGCGCCAATCTTGGGGTTATTACCACATCGTAGAAATTTTTGAGAGATTTTTATGGAGGCCACGGAGGATTTTCAGAGTTTCGTCTTGGGGAAAACGGCATTGCTTAATGTTAATGAGTAGAGTGCGTATCTGCAAAAGATTATCTTACAATAATCATTGTTATATAATAAAGAGTATCATACCTGTTCAACATTAAACATTAATTATATACATACAAAACACACGATAACCTTAATTTACCGCAAACAGAATGATGACAATGTGTATGAAAGTTCGCAAACAAAGCTGTGCCGACAAAATAAAATATGTTTAAAGGGAACAACCGGTTCCAACTCCGTACTGAGAAGGTATAACTATTTTCTGATGCTGTACAAGGTAGATACTTCAGCTTTCACCTAAAACAATAAATAATAATAATTCACAAGAAGCAGCTATTCTACATCTGTTCCAAACGCATGGGCACTCCTTTGAATGTATCGATAGCGGCCCATTGGGCTCATGTTTGAAATGTCGATAGAGCATTTTTCTTCTCCTTTGTGGTTCTGAATCGCCTTATTCGTCATATAAACGACCATGGATCCTACCCTAAGCAGAGAGCTTGGGGGTAGATATGCGTTCTCTCTCTCTCTCTCTCTCTCTCTCTCTCTCTCTCTCTCTCTCTCTCTCTCTCTCTCTCTCTCTCTCTCTCATAACAATTCTTTTGGAAGAGAATAAAAACTATCCTTTCAGTTTGCATGCAGTCTTTGAATTGACTCCATACCAGTCATTGATGGCTACACATAGCCTCATGAAGAATGTCCTTTTCACTACGTTTCCTTTGATGCTCCTTCTACCCGGTCGTATTTTTCCGGAGTTATTTACAATATATAAGTCTTCATATATCTTTGAAAGCTACAACTGGAATATCATGTTTAGGCTCTGCCTATGTGGTTAATTATAATCTTGATTTCATCTGTCAGTATTGATAACCAATTATATTCTATGCATGTATAATATAAAAGAGATTTTAACATGTCATGATATTGCATGCTGAGTAGGTAGAGGAAAACGGGTAAGATTCGTAAGTGAAAATCCCGAAATTGCCCTAAGCAAACAGGTGATGTGATATCGTTGCTGCGCATGTAGCTGATACACGGTAAGAAACTAATGTTTAATGTTGGATGATACGAAGTAACTAGTTTAAACGGATTTTTTCAATGAATCTTTGAACTCGCATACAAGGTATGTCTACAGCGGTTTTTTTAATAAAGGGAAGTTATTTCATATACACTTTCAAAATTTTCCCCCTACAAAGAGAAATCATCAAAAGCACAACAACAACAGCAACAGCAATAATAATAATAATAATAATAATAATAATAATAATAATCATAATAATAATAATAATAATACATTCATATTTTGCTTAATAAGTCGTAGTAATTCCTAATATCCAATCTAGAAACGAAACAGTGGCAGTCTTTCTAAACAAAAATGAAAATCAATTGTATTTCTTAACAAATCATTCTAGTGGACATATGTTATAATTTGCGTAGCCATATAATTCTATTCTACTCTTCATGACATACAATATGCTATACAATATATCAATTTAGAATTACTATTAGATTAACAGTCATGCAATGAACAGTTTTAGATTTATACTGTGCAAATGTACTTAATATAAGTAAAATCTAAAAAGAAAAACATTACAGCCACAAAGGGAAGCTCATCGATGTATAGCCAATGGTATTCCCAGATTCCTAAAATTAATGTTCCAGACCTTTCCGAATGAAGAGAGATTTACTAAGAAACAAAAGATTTAATTATAGTGCAGACTTTGTATGGAATGTCAAAAGACCGAAAACAAAGAGAGAGAGAGAGAGAGAGAGAGAGAGAGAGAGAGAGAGAGAGAGAGAGAGAGAGAGATGAACTAAGCTACGCTGTTTATCTGAAAGACAAAACCTATAAACTATTACCATTTTATCGGCTATTATCATTATATAGCATCCATTGTTAATCAAAAGACACCATTATGATGTTAAACAGTAATTATGAATTATCTAATAATGTTTGTAATCTGTTTTTAATAAAGACTGAATCAATGCCAACTTCATACTGGAAACAAAACAGGGATTAATAAGCCATGATACCAAATTAAATGTAGATCGTTCCATATTACTTATTTAAACCATTTTACGGTCACAATTAATTATTAGAATCAATAAAAGAAAATCGAAACATTTCCCGAACAGGGTACAACTAAATATATCTGCTTCAACTGAATGAAACTGCCAGAGTTTCCCTGTAAGACTAATTCATACACGCACGTGCCAGCCGAAAAATACAGCACCCCTCCCCTGCGACTTGTCTCTTCATTTATAAGGTAAAACACATCCTCCTGTCAGGGAGAAAATTCAAGTAACACAAGACAAATCCTACCCAATCTCCACCGATTCTCAATCTATTGCCTGGAATTTAAATTGAATATGTTGGCAGAAGTTCACATCCACCAACTCAACATACTGCGTTCTTACGAAACTCTGTGACGTCATATACTATTTTTACAACATATTCATATTTCATTGTCATGTTAGCAAGATTATTTTCACCAAAAATATTAACAAAAAACACAAAATATATATAATTATTGATCAACCTTACGAAGATAATACAAAAAGTGGCTAAGAGAACGAATATATATATTCATATATACTGTATACAAACACACACACACACACACACACACACATATATATATATATATATATATATATATATCTATGCCATGATCGACTCTGGAGGGTGCAGCACAGGAAGGTACGGTCTTACAGTTTCTCAACAAGTGTTTAGAGGTTTACACAATAGATGTAAGAGGTTCTCCGGTCTGAGCTTCTAGGCACAAGTAATTTCCCTAGGGTGGGGATTTGCCTTCTTGACGTCATATTTGTGTATATGAGTATAAAGGTAGTGTGGGTATAAGGTTATCTACCTGCGGATGGTGATACTTAAAGCCTATCTTCTAACTTTATGATTTATTTACTGACTGCATCTTAGGCAACTAGTTCAGGAGAGCAATTGCTACTGTAGTGGATATAATGAAGGAATTGTGGAGATAGTGGGATATGTTGAGAAAGAGTGATGTAATTAAAAGGATAGCATCGATGCAATAGATGAAAGAATGAATAGGTTTCATAGATTATATTGTATGTTGGAGGGAAAGCGGATGATATTAGAGATAAGCACATAATTTTAATGTTTTTGCAGAAGGGGGGGGGGGCGGCGCAAGGATAGGGAAAGGGCTGGCTAGAAGCTGTGGAATTGTTGAGATGGATGATATAAAAAAAAAATCGAAATTAAAAGCTGATAATGTAATGAGACTCAATCAAATAATTTTATGCTCAAATGAACAAATAAAAAGTTTATAAACATCTCATTGTGGAGTCATGAGGTCATGGTAAAAGGTGAGTCATAAACTTAATCCTAATTTCCTGAAACTATAAAAATGTCTGAAAATATGAAAATGAGATTTATATCAACAATAAGATATGCAACAACACTATGGTCATCTACAAAATCACAGTATGCACCTCACCATAAGGTAACTGTTTAATCATATGCCATTACATATGATTTACAATTGACATCACACTGACCTCTGTGCGGTCAATAATTTTCCTTAAAGGTTATCTAATAGTCAGTTTAGATTGCTTACCATGAAATACATATTAGACATCAACAACTTCATACCATTCATGAAAATGCCATTCTCCCCTCATCTATACGGGGGAGCAAGGAACGAAAACATCGCCTGAAATGCCAAGATCCGTGTAATTATCTGCTCTAATGGTTGGAAAGACAAGAAAACTGTGTAAGGGGAGAGTTAATCTCCTCAGCTTCCTTGCCAAGTCCGTTATGCTGATGTCTATTACGACATAAAAATCAACCAGCCTTTCAATGCAGGATCTATTATGTTGCATCATCCCTTCCTCCTAAGAAGATCATCAACGTATATTTAACAACTCCGTGGAAATACCTATCGACGTAGGAGCCCCCCCCAAAAAAAATGTTCTTTACACGTGCGGTGTACGCCAAAATAATCAGTAAAATATATCATATACTCCACCAGGACTGAATGGTGGAGAAATTTCAGTAAAGTATACAAATATGGTTAGAAGTTATCTAAAACCCATCTAATATTCTAAGTGATCGAAAACAGATACGACAGTGAAAGGCGCAAAAGAAAAATATCGCACCAAATTGCATCCACACCCACACGA
>NC_090768.1:20281606-20289106 GCF_036898095.1 Palaemon carinicauda
ATCCACTCAGCTCTTGGAATTGACTAAACTACCACGCTTCTAGTCATGTCTCTTACTAATTTTCAGACCGAACCCCATCCTTTTTCCTTCTGTTTCTCACGTCAGTGGGACAATCATATTTGCCTCATTAATAATAATAATAACAGCAACAAAAAACAATATGTGCGTTCCCGGCTAGTTGCTTATTTTTGGAGATACATCCTCTCGTTTCGATAACCTTAAGTTTGGACGAAAAAACTTATTTCTTTCTTTTAAAATGCGTGAGCGCATTAAAGTTTTGGATACCATAAATTACCATCCCCTGCTAGCGAAAAATCCTCATAATCACAACATTAGAGTATTGGAGAAAAAGTTTAAACTTTGCATTTAGGATCTTTGCATACAGTAAAATAAGAGCGATTTATAACATCCATACAAACCTAATCAAATCACTATCTTTTCGCATTTCATGAAACAAAATATTTTGGCCAAGGGGAAAAAATCGTCTGATAGCAGTATCAATCACGTTCCTAATGGAATCGCCAATGATGTGAGAAATATGCGAAGGAAATTTCGAAGGGGAAGATTCCGGAGCTTAATCGAATTTCTCCTTGGCTGATTCGTAGTTTTCTTTCCATTTTTTTTTTTATTTGAAGGGGTTGGGGCAAGTGATCTATTATAATTCTAGACTCTATTACAAAGAAATTTAATGATTTTGCGGGCCGAACGGGCATACCTTCATTTGGGAATCAAGAGAACCGATTTACTGGGAACTTCCCATTTAAAATAAAAATGGAGTAATGGAAAAGGGCTTTCCCATTCAACAACTCAAATCCATCAGATAAAGATTATAAAAGCAATTCCAAATGCCGGCGATTGGACCACAACATGACTTTGTAATAGGACAATATTTACACGCGGAAATTATATCGTCTGTTTTATGCTCATATCATTATACTGAATAGTTTAAATCAAAATAATGAAGGAAGGTAAAATGATTCCTTGCAAGAAAAAAAAATCACCTGAAACATTCATTACAATTAAATCAAATCTAATTCGATGAAGGCAGACAAAAACGTATTTGCAATACAGTATGCAATTAATCGGAAACGTGGGAGGTAATGTAACCGGTATGAACTGTAATGAGCAGGTAATTTCAAAATTTCTCATCCATTTTTTTTCGATTATCAACACAGTAGAGTAACTAACCGCCAATTTATACCCGTGATATAAAATTAAGGCAGTCTTTTTATACCTAAACACCTATACACACAGATATGCCAATGAACATTATGTACATACTGAAAAACGCATATTTATACTATACATGCTGTATATATATATATATATATATATATATATATATATATATATACATATATATATATATGTATATATATATATATATATAATATATATATATATATATATATATATATGTGTGTGTGTGTGTGTGTGTGTGTGTGTGTGTGTGTGTGTGTGTGTGTGGTACTTGGACATGTGAGTTTACGTTTATAATCAGTAGCCAATATCTTAGTGGTATTAAAAAATTGAAGACATCATAACTCCGGATAAACTGAGCTCCCGCTAGTTTTAAGAATGCCAGAAAAACTGTATTTACGTTTCTCCAGTTATTATTTAGAGACGACGCATGTCTCGAATCTCTTTTTTCACGTGAATCTTCATCAGGATTACATTGGTTGAATGATGCAATTACACCTTAATATGAAGGCTATAGTGATGAAAATATCAAAATACAAAAATATTTTGGTACGTCAAAAGTAATTAACATATATTGTTATCTGAGAACTTCAACATCCATGGAAGTGAATCTTTATCAATAAAAAATAATGGCTATGGCTGTGAAAATACTAAGATACTAAAATACCTGCATACTCCAAAATTAATCAATATATATTGACAAATAAAAACTAAGATTCCTTAAAAAAAAATTGTTTTTAAATTGAAAATCCGAAGATAGATATTGAAATACATAACTGATTTTTCACAAGGCTTCCTAGACTTTCTGCCCCGATCTAACAAGACCTCCTGCTCCCCGGCGCAGCTTGCAATTCCATTCCTGCAATGGGATTGATGTTGGTTCTTTATGAATGTCATCTCTTGTCCTAAATGCTAAATCGTAAGGCTTACTCGCAACCTCATACATTTAAATTTGTTACCTGCGGAGATCTCATATTCGGTTACAGTTGGAGCAGCAACTTTCCTTATGACAAATTGTCCCGATACTGCAATGGGGTAGTTCTTGCAATATCTTAGTGGTGTTTAAAGATCAAAGACCACATCTCTCCTGGCCAACTAAGCTCCAAATAATTTTACAGATAACAGGAAAACTGCCTTTATCAAAGCTTTATATGCTGTTTTCAAAGGCAATTCCACAGTAAGAAGCATTCAAGATATATTAATAAGGATTGTCTGTAAGTGGAAATCGCAGAGCTTATCAATTTCACAATTATGTGCCTCTCCAAGGACGTTCGGTATTATGGGAAAGTGATCAATTTACATCATGCCCGTAACACTCCCTAAAGGAGCTCATGAATTCGTGACCATCATCCATAATGATCAAACACGGATTCCCCACCTCAGCATAGCGTATTAGAAAAATAAACAAATAAAAGCTCCTACCTTCACATACAGTACACATCTAATTTTGGTGATGTTATGAAATTGACCTCTATAAGCGATCCAGCAGAATTTGGCAAAAAGTTAGAAGAATAATCGGCAACATGATTGTTGTTATTAAAATAGTTATATTATTACATCTCTTAAATGCCGAACACTATTTTTCTTTATAACCAACCAGAAAAAGGATTTATGTACTCTTTGTAGTTTTTCATTTCCCAATTACATAGGATATGGTCTTCCCTTTACAGGAAGGAAACCAAATCACCAGACAGGGAGAAAATATAACATGATTTCAGAAGTTGGCCGGTTGCTCTCATATGAGCGGTATAAAATGCCTCATTCAACACCTTTAGAAAGTTGGAGAAACTCTGTAAACTCTTTTCTCAAATAAGATTTCACATAGTCTATCCCCTACTCCCTTTTTGTCCTGGCGTTACTTCTTCCACGTCACTATCCACAAAAATGAACCTCATATCCTTTTTTGGGACGACCCTTAAGAATACCACTTTCTGTGTCCGATTACACGCAAACCAATTAAACCAGTCCTCTCTCTCTCTCTCTCTCTCTCTCTCTCTCTCTCTCTCTCTCTCTCTCTCTCTCTCTCTCTCTCTCTCTCTCTCTCTCTCTCCTATATATATATATATATATATATATATATATATATATATATATATATATATATATATACATATATATATATATATATATATATATATATATATATATATATATATATATATATATATATATGCTGTACAACAGTATCTAACAAGTTTAGCAGATTTGGGAACGAAGCCCTCAGAAGAATATTGGGAGTTGCAAGCCAGGACACGATTAGAAAAGAAGCTATATGAGAGATTATCCTAGTGCCAAATGTGTATGAAATCCTGATGAGGGGTAGATGGAGATGGTTTGGGCATCCTCTTCGCACTCCCCAAGAGAGATTAGTTCTCCAAACTTACAACTGGGCTCCACAAGGCACTAGAAGAGTTGGAAGACCCAGACCTATATGGCTGAGGACTATGAAGCGTGAAGTAGGAGATAATGAATGGAGTAGTATTGATTCAAAATAAAAAAAAAATCGAGATAGAGACGGCTGGCGAAATCTAATTGAGGACCTTTGCGCCAATAAGCCTAAGAGGAGGGGGAGATGATGATGATGATGATGATGATGATGATATATATATATATATATATATATATATATATATATATATATATATATATATATATATATATATATATATATATATATATATCGCCGCCTTCTCTCTAGTATTGCAGCTTCGGAATCCTCGACTTTTCATATCGGGGTAACCCTAAGGTATATATATATATATATATATATATATATATATATATATATATATATACATATATATATATATGTATATATATATAATGTATGTATATATATATATATATATATATGTGTGTGTGTGTGTGTGTGTGTGTGTGTGTGTATGTATGTATATACATTCATTACTTCTTTTGTTAAACACAACCAACTGTTCTTTATTTCTCTTTTGAACTCTTGTGGTGACCGAGTCATTTTCACTTGGTGAGTTCATCTCACTTTGACCACTATTTGTTAAATCCCATTAAATCACTTTTCAAGTCTCTTAACATAACCTTCTCAAGTGAAACAAGATCTTCCTTCTTGAATATATCTCTTAAAGGTTATTCCAGGAGACGGAGTAACGCTGTAATTCTCCAGAGCCATGTTTAGAGCTCATAATAGAAAAAAAAAGCTAAGTTGTTCAATGTTCTCATCATCAATTTAGGAAATTATACTCTTCCACTTCTACTATCGGCTACGATACAAGCATCTGTTACCTGTAAAAAGGAAAATTTTCATCGTGAATAAGCAAACAATTCCTCACTTGTTATTGCTCTCTTTAATTGATTAAAAGGTGCTCCCTCATTTAAAGGTTTAAAGGCCGCTCATAAATGGCAGAGGTAAGGGACAGTGACATTGCCCTATCAAGTAGGACAATGTCCTTAAAACTGACCATATCATATGATTAGTGCCCAAGCTCCCTCTCCACCCAAGCTAGGACCAGGGAGAGCCAGGCAATGGCTGCTGAGGACTAGATAGATTGACCTATAGGCTCCCCCAAACCCCCCAACCTTAGCTCACAAGAATGGTAAGGTTGCAAATACTAATGGCACTAACGAGACTGAACGGGACTCGAACCCCCGACTTACAAACACCAGACAGAGATGTTACCAATCAGGCCACAACAACCCTTAAACCATAATTAAGCACCCTACGCTTCATCATAGGCTAACATTTCATAATTTCTCCTAAATGCCTAGTTAAACTGCCTCTACTTCTCCAGGGTATGACTTATTACATGTAAGAGTCACTGGATGACCAAAAATTCTATCTATTTGTGGCAAGAGCTGCATTTTGAAAATGTTTTGAATGCCATAAATAGCCAAACTTCAGGGACTTAGGTAATAAGTACTCCTCAACATAGTGTGGAGGATAAAATTATATAAATACTCTAAGCCTAGTCAATGGGGTCAAAACATTATGATATTTAAAAAATGTCAGGGGCTATTTTTTTACCCAAAATAGTGAATCTTCGGAATTGAAACAATCGACCGTAGGCTGTAAATGTAGCCATTCATTCATTATTTGCTTTTGTTGGTATCAGATGCACCTTTTCTTAAATTACAAAGTACTGAAAACATGCAACTATTTATTTGCACCAACAAATTTTCAGTAGAAAGGTATCCTCTTTTGGAAGTATACCCATCCGTCTTATTAACAACGTCATTTAGAGGAACCCATGCTGAGTCATTCTCATCAATTATACTTTGTCCTCTTACTCTATTGATTTCCCTTTCCTCTTTCTATTGATAATATACCGGCACTCCAATTGGTTTAGAATAGATAAGGATACGATACCAAGTAACTATGGAAAAACATATATGGTTGATCTCACTTACAGGACTGAGTTGGCATTTACTTTTAAAATATTCTTTTATTCAGTAGTTCTAATGCATTCACATTAACAAGCAGAAAAATTCCTCTTAAACTCTTGGATAGGAAATTGAAATATATATATATATATATATATATATATATATATATATATATATATATATATATATATATATATGTGTGTGTGTGTGTTTGTGTGTGTGTGTGTGTGTGTGTATGTATGTGTGTGTATCTATATATACCAGCAATTCACGAGGTGATTTGTCTCACCAACACAAACACACACACACGCATACACACATGAATATATATATATATATATATATATATATATATATATATATATATATATATATATATATATACATATATATATGCGTTAGTAGTGTTTTATTTCTTTTTTACACAGTAGAAACAACGGATCATATCATATCATCTCTAACCATTTGAAGAACGAACGTGTGTCGACATCGATGAAACAGTATGGAGTTATGTAGAGAGAATCATAATAGAATATTTTACAATGTGACCGACATCGTTTCACGTGTTTTAAGAACTAAAGCTAATATCATCTGAAAATCTACATACCCTCTCCAAAGATGCAATTTGGATTCAAATAAATAATGGGATATACAAGAAATTATTTTAAAGCTGAACGGCATATAACTAAAAAAATTTAAGATGAAATATCAGCATGAGCTTTTCTGTACTACTTCATCAAGGACAAACAAAATTACTTTTTGTTTTTTTAGAACTATATTTAAAGACGACCGTAGATTGAAAAGTGTTTATATGTTCCTTTACATGTTTCCTTTCATTAATGAATCTCCCTAAAAAATTGATAACATTTCCTCATAGATCTACGACTTATATTATCATATATATAAGTTCTACAAACGTTGAATTTTTGGTATGGATCTATAATAGTATATTGTGATTTATTCAGCTTCTAGAAGTTTAAACATAAATACTGAGAAAAGGTCAAAATCTAAACTTTATATTATCTTAATTAGGGGAACATATATTTTCATTCACAATACGGCATAAAAATAAATAGGAAAAAATAATCATGTGACACTGCGTGTCTGACAATAAGGACTATTTCTAATTAACTCAGCAGACATGCCAAATTAATTTCTCAGCTGTCACTTCGACTTGGCTTCAACAAATAGTAAAAAGGTACAGTCTTTCATGAGAGAGAGAGAGAGAGAGAGAGAGAGAGAGAGAGAGAGAGAGAGAGAGAGAGAGAGAGAGAGAGAGAGAGAAATATTTCCAGACCTAAATGCTGTTTAATTGTTTGTTGTCCATTATATAACTGTGTATCATATGAAATAAACTTTATAATCCATTTGCTCAAAACTGGAAAGGAATTCAAAATTTGCAAATGATTTACAAAATGGTTGTCTTACAAGTTGGACAAAAATATTAACAACACGAGAGGCACTCAGTGGAGCGCAGACCTCCGCCGCAGCAGCTTATTTCTCGACCCTTTGCTCTACCTTGATCTTTACCTTCGACCTTTACATCCATTAATTGGAATGTCTTTTCATTCACTCAAATATAAACCAAGTTTGAAGTGTCTGTGACTAGGATGTCCAAACTTATGGCTGATTACGTGATGTGGACGTTTTTCTCGTCCGTGACCTTGACCATTTGACCCTCCAAAATTTAATATTTTCCAGCATTTCACATAACAGAATAAAATCCCTGCAAGTTTCATTACTTTACGATTAAAACTATGGCCGTATGGTTGATGACCGGAATTTGACCTTTTGCGTGACCTTAACCTTGGAATTGAACTTCCACCTTAACATGTATTAATTGATGTTGATTTTCATACACTTAAATATGAACCAAGTTTGAAGCCTCTGTGACAACGATGTCCAAACTTATGGCTGATTACGTGCATTGAGCATTTTGCTTGA
>NC_090768.1:20294106-20301606 GCF_036898095.1 Palaemon carinicauda
CAATAAATTGACACAGGTGAAAGAGACGCAAGGTTCTCAAGAACAAGTTTATTGACAGACAATAAACAGACAGGTTAACAACAAATATATATATATATATAAAAGAGGATAACCCAAAACTTTAAGCATAAGCATAAGTATGATAGTAAACAGAACTTGTTTATCTGAAAGAAAAACCATTAAACACCACTTTAATAAGATACCGAGGTATCAAGTCATAAAAGTCTGTATTACAAATCAATCACATTAGCGTTAGAAACGCTCGGCACACATGTCTGAACTTATGCTAGGTTCACCTTTGAAAGAAGGAACAGTCTATGTGGGCACTTGGTGCCCTCATTTAGTTTATAGTACAGTATGTACCTACACACTCACCCTGGACTTAATCGTCCCAATTAAGACCACTGTTCCTCGCAGAGTTAAACAGTAGGGTTAACTACACGACCCACTGCTACCACAGATCTCTTAAGTTCCTCTACTTGCTTCGCATAGTGGCGAAAGAACAGCCTGGAAGACTTCCAGCCCGTGTATGAACGGAGATGTTCAAAATCCATACAATTAAAGAAATTTAGGGATGAGGCAACTTTCCTCGGATCGTGACCTGCGGGTGTACTGTCAGGATCCGCTCTGCGAATAAAATATGTGATTTTCGCTCTGAGTTGATTCAGAGATAAATTTGAGCCTGATGTTTCTCCCCTGAATAGTTGACCACCCTTGAAGTCTAAAGTTCTACGAAGATAGACCTTTAGGCATTCTACTGGACATAGAGATGCATCTTCTTTCAGAGGGCAGATTCTCCAGGGACCCCACCTGTTGGTGGGTAACTCATTCTTGGCGAGAAACGTAGGATCCGGAAACAGGTTCAGATCCCCCCCATCCAGGAACTGAACACGACCTGCCTCTCTCGAGAGGGCTACGATCTCACTAACCCTGGCCCCGGACGCGAGTGCAAATAGGAAAATAACTTTTTGCGTCAAATCCTTTAACGCACATTCTTCATTGCTCAACAGGGAGGCGAAATGAAGAACTTTGTCTAAAGACCATGAGATGGGCTTTGGAGGTGCTGAAGGTCTGAGCCTAGCGCAGGCTTTCGGAACTTTATTAAAGATCTCGTTACCTAGGTCGATCTGGAAGGCAAATAAAATGGGTCTCATCAAAGCAGATTTACACACTGAAATCGTGTTAGCTGCCAACCCTTGGCCATGGAGGTGGATGAAGAAAGATAAGCAGAAGTCTGTTGAGATCTCCTGCGGATTCTTTGCCTTTACAAAGGCCACCCATTTTCTCCAAGATGACTCATATTGCCTTCTAGTCGATTTGCACTTATATTCCTCTAGGAAGTCTATGCTGGCTTTCGAAATCCCGAAACGCTTTCTCACCGCAAGGGCGAGAAAATCATGAGCTGCAGGGTCCGGGTTTTCTGTAATGAAGCGCAGACAGTCGACTTCTGGACTCGCTGGGTCAGAACTGGATGTGGTAGCGGCACGAACTTCATCTGTAGTTCCAACGCCAAGGGGAACCATATACTGTTCGGCCACTTGTGGGCCACTATTGCCGCTACCCCCTTGAAGGATCTCAGTTTGTTGAGGACCCTCAACAGAAGGTTGTGAGGAGGGAACAGATAAATCCTGGACCATCTGTTCCAGTCGAGGGACATTGCGTCCACTGCTTCCGCTAAGGGGTCCTCGTACGGGGACACGTACAGGGGCAACTTCTTGTTGTCTTTCGTCGCAAAGAGGTCTATCTGCAGTTCTGGGACTTGATTCAGAATGAAGGAGAATGATCCTGCGTCTAAGGACCATTCCGACTCTATCGGTGTGAACCTGGATAGAGCGTCCGCTGTCACATTGCGGACTCCTTGAAGGTGAACTGCCGACAGGTACCACTTCTTCTTTTCCGCCAATCGGAAAATGGCTAACATCACTTGGTTGAGAGGTGGTGACCTCGACCCTTGTCGATTCAAGCATCTCACAACCACCTCGCTGTCCATCACCAATCTTATGTGGATCGAGTGACGCGGGGAGACTTTCTTTAAGGTAAGGAACACTGCCATAGCTTCTAGAAAGTTTATATGAAAGGTCCTGAATAGCTTGGACCAAGTCCCCTGGACTTTTTTCCGATGAGAGTGACCTCCCCATCCCTCCTTTGAGGCGTCTGAGTGAATCGTCATCGACGGGGGAGGTGGCTGAAGAAGAACCGACTTCTTTAGATGTCTGGCTTGGGACCAAGGTCTGAGAAGAGTACGTAGCCGAGGCGGCACTGGTCTTCTCAGATCTCTTCGCTCGTTTGATGCATACCTTCTCCAAACTCCGGTTGCATCCTTTAGCTGTGCTCTTAGCACTGGGTCTGTCACTGAAGCAAACTGGAGAGAGCCTAGTACCCTCTCCTGTTCGCGTCTTGATATCCTTTCGGAATCTAGAAGTCTCTTGACAGAGCCCGCTATCTCCTTCCTTTTCTTCGTCGGGATGGAGAAACTGTGTGACAAAAGGTCCCAGTGGATTCCCAGCCACTGGAACTTTTGGGATGGAGAAAGTCGAGACTTTTTTCTGTTGATCTTGAAGCCTAGGTACTCTAGGAACTGGATCACCTGACTGGAAGCTTGCAAGCATTCGGTCTCGGATGCTGCCCACACCAGCCAGTCGTCCAGGTAGGCTACTACCTGAATTCCCTTTAGGCGTAATTGTTTGAGAGCTGCGCTCGCAAGCTTCGTGAAAATCCTTGGGGCTATGTTTAGCCCGAATGGCATGGCTCTGAAGGCGTATAGTCTCCGTTGTAGCCTGAACCCTAGGTAGGGGGAGAGTCGACGGCTGATTGGAATGTGCCAATAGGCGTCTGACAAGTCTATAGAGACTGAGTATGCCCTCTTGGGCAGTAAGGTCCTTATGTGTTGCAGTGTTAGCATCTTGAATTTGCAATTCACTATGAACTTGTTGAGTGGCGACAAGTCCAGATTGACTCTGAGCTTTTCCGAGTCTTTCTTGGGAACACAAAACAGCCTCCCTTGGAATTTGATGGACTTCACCTTTCGGATCACCTTTTTCTCCAACAGTTCTTGAACGTACTCCTCCAAAACGGGGGTGGAGTGTTGGAAAAACCGAAGGCACGGGGGTGGAGTGCTGTACCAGCTCCAGCCCAGTCCATTCTTGAGTAGGCTTTGGGCCCAGGGATCGAAGGTCCAGCGATCCCAAAATTTCATCAGTCTCCCTCCTACCGGTATCGTTTCACTTGGACTGCCGTCCTGAGGTCTTGCCTCCCTGACCACGACCACTTCTGAATCCCCTTCCCCTTGAGGGGCGCCTAGACGAGCCTCTGGCTGCTCCTCTAGGTTTTGCACGAAAGGAAGAAGACTGTCCTTCGAACGTTGGGGTGAATGTGGTTGACTGACCTGGCACAGCCTGGGGTACCCACTGAAAAGTAGTCGGGGTTTGTGCCACCATCTGGGGCACTGGAGGCAATGGCAATTGCAGTTGCTGTTGCTGTCTAAAAGGCTTGGCTGGCCGAGACGGTAGCCTAGTCCTCATATTCTTCCTCTTTGGTTGAGGACCCTCATCCGGGGAAGATTTTCTTTTGATAGCCAGGCCCCACTTCTGGAGAAGGTTTCTATTCTCCACGGCGGCCTTATCAACAACCTCTTTGACCACATCGGTAGGGAAAAGGTCTTTTCCCCAAATGTTGGAGGAGATTAACTTTCTTGGCTCGTGTCTCACCGAAGCCCCGGTGAACACGAACTCCCTGCAAGCTCTCCTTGCCTTGACGAAGCTATAAAGGTCCTTCGTCACTGTGGCTAGGTGAGACTTAGCCACTACCATGAACATTTCATGGACCTTGGGGTCACTTGCCATCGTCTCAAGAGTAGTCTGATGAGACATTGAGGCAGCCAGTCTTTCTTTTGTCTCGAACTCTCTTCGTACAAGAGAGTCGGACAGCTTGGGGAGGTCCTCGCCGAATTGCCGTCCGGCAATATCAGCCTCCAACTTTCCCACTGAGAATGTCAGATGGACATCCTTCCAGTCTTTGTGGTCCATAGGCAGGGCCAGCGACAAGGGTTTACACTCCTCCAGGGAGGGGCAAGGCTTGCCGGCCTCGACTGCCTTTAGGACAGCCGCAAACCCTTTCTGTAAAAAGGGGAAGGCTCTAGCAGGAGAGGACACAAAAGAAGGGAGCTTCTTGCTCAATGCAGCTACCTTCGAGTTAGAGAAGCCCCTCTCTTTCATCGAGGATGAAAGTAGGGCTTGAGCCTTAGCGTGGTCCATAATAATGACCTCCTTCGGCTCTGTCTCCTCCCTTGAAGCTGGTTCTTTTCTCAGCCGGACATAGCAGTCCGGATATGATGCCTTGCTGGGCCAGAATTCTACCTCCTCTAGGGGAACTGAACCCAGCTTATCCGAGATGACAATCTTTCCAGTCGTCATCGGCATGTGCTCAGCATACCTCCATGGGTTAGCATCTGAGCATACGGGAAGGTCTTTCACATTGAGCCTTTTCCGGGGCCCATGTGATTCTGCCAGGGACTGCATACGCAGTTCCATTGCAGCCGCCTTCTCCTGATTCTCCTTCTGCATTTGTTGGATCATTCCAACAATCGAAGAGAGGGCCTGTCCCAGTTCTACTGGGAGGCCAGCCGATGTTGAGGGGATAGGCTCCGGAATCTGAACCGGAGTAGCCGACACCTCGTCGACCTCATCCTCTACGACATCCGGGGTTTGAACTTCATCCTGACCTTCTGCCAGGAGGTCTTGTTCCAAACGTTCGTCCAGGTCAGACATCCTGTCATCCAACTGGATGTCTTGCATCGCGACTGCGACTTCCACGTCCACCTGGACTTGATCTTGAGGGATCTCCTCTTGAGGCTGGGGAATCACTGCATCAGCTGATGCCTGGGGAAAAAGATACGCCCTCATCTTCTCACTTGGAAGATAAGGGCCAGAGGTGTTCTTCTTGAAGCCCCTTACCCAAGTACGAAGCTTTTCCCTTGCTATATCCCTTGATTCCGCCGTTCTAGGGGAATCAAAAGCCTCTGTAATCAGGTTAGTGCATACAGTACATACCTGAGGGTCCCAATACTGGAGATCATCCTTGGAGACAGCGCATGCTGCGTGTCTCCTACAACACTCATGTCCGCAGAGGTTCTTGCTGCGGACATTGCAGAAAACATTTCCGCACTTCGGGAGGGTCCTCCTGTAAAGAGAAGAAATTTCCATGAGTATCAAGTGAACTATGTATCACTGGATATGCATAGTATAGCATAACAATTCATAAAGGAAAGACACACACTTGTGTTTCCCTCACAACCCATTGTTGCAGCCTTCCAGATAATAAAATCAAAATGGTTTATCTCTTCTAGAGTAACCAATGCAAGGTTTCCAGAGGAAACAGGTGGAGCTCACACCTAAGCAATGATTTTAAAATCCTGGATAATAGACAGGGAAGAACTCAGCTTCCTATCTGAGGGCAACAGCAAAGGGATGTGCAAGAAAACACAATAGTGTTAGAAGATACAGTGCTGTACCAAAACCCTTACTATAGTTTTCTTCTTACTGTATATGCTATACAGAAGAATACTAGTACAGTATAGAGGGATGTGTGCCGGCCTGCCTTTGCCGGCCGGCACACACCACAACTAGCTTTAAAGTATACTACTTAACAGCTATAGGGCGGCAGCACTCTGGTTCAAATGCCTGTGCCGGTCGGCAGCAACTGCCGGCCGGTAACCGCCAGTGTTGGCCGGCAATAGCTGCCGGCCAGCAACTACACAAGGTAGTACCCAGCTGCCGGCCACACTCTTGGTGACCGGCAGACAAGGACTGACATAAGCCGGCCGGCAAAGGTACAAGACCGATGCCAGCCGGCAGCAAAAGAACCAGAGGACTACACCTGCCCGGCTGCCGGCCTCATAGGCCGGCAGCCGGCCCCATAGGCCGGCAGCCGGGACAGGTACAGCACTAGAAGAAAAATAGAATGGATGCCGGGATAAGAGTGTACACAACCTCCAAGCCCGGCAACCGAAAGAGTGCATGTAAGGAAGGGGAGAAACTAATTCAGGCTTCCTTGACCCATGCCGTCCGGCTCTGCCGGCAGGCATGGATGAGGGACCAAGAGAGGTCCGGGCAGCACTCGAAAACTTAAGACCCTTGCCGACCAGCAGCTCTGCCGGCCGGCCAGGGGCTGAGTCAATTCCACATCCTAACCTATACTAGGTCCAGAAGTAGAACGACTTACAGTACAGTAAGACCCCTGCCGGCCAGCTCTGCCGGCCGGCAAGGGGCTGAGTCAATTCCACATCCTAACCTATACTAGGTCCAGATGTAGAACGACGTACAGTACAGTATGAAGAAAGAGGGGGAAGGGACAAGAGGGTCCTGCCAACCTTGCTTTAGTGACAGATCACCCGCAGCTAAGAAACTTATCTTAGCCTAAGGGAGATCTAAGGGGAAAGGCCAGCAATACTTGCCAGCTTCCAGAGCACCAAAGCAAGGAAGGCGTTGCTACTCCCAAGGGAAGAACTTATCCTCCCGCGAGAACAGCAACAGGACTAGTCTTGTAGATCACAAAAGAAGGAATCATACTACAGAAACCTTCGGTAGTGACCTAAGGGAGCTAAGCTCCCTTTGTATGTGTTAGGTCAGCGAGGGGGACTCAGCCCCAAGCCAGACAACACAGACTCAGACTAAAAACTCTGTTGTTCTGTCCCTCTTGAACCATACTACAGGAACAGGAAGGTACAGTAACACCCTAGTATAGTTTTATCGAAAATAAATTTCGGAAAAAACCACTTAGGGATAAGCCCAAGGCTTAAACAGAGGGAAAGGGATTGCATACCTTCTCCGAAGAAAAGAAAGCAACCGGGGAGTATGATAAAGTATACTAAGGCTCCATAAGCAACTAGCCTAGGCACCAAGAGAATCGATTACCTAATTCACCGAAACTCACTCGTATACTATCTTGGAAATATTCCACACAGTCTAAAATGTATAAAATATAGCCTAAAGCTTCAATAAAATTTTAATTACACTCGGAAAAACCATAATCATGCATGAAGTACTAGGACCAAACGACTAGGCTACATGGCCTAGTGTAGGCCAGAATGGCGAATACTTCGCCAAATAATACTAAGCACGAAAGGAAATCCTATGTAATGCTAAATAGCTAAAATTTATTAAAGCAAAACAACCAGGAATGTCGCTCTGACTAACTAACTTATACCTAGCGAGCGACAGCGTCCAAGACGCCTCTGGTAGGCTACGGCTCTTGTATCAAAGATTAATCCTATTAATCACTCAAAATTTTACCAAGAGCCTACATTTATACATAACAGACACTATACTCAACTTATCAGAGGCCAACGAAGACGAAGAAGCCATGAAAAGCCGAATAAATCCAAGATTTTGCGAGAAAAACAGGAAAAAACACCGAGTTGTTAAGCTACGCAAAAAGGAATACAGATGGCGCCAGGATTGGCGCCAGGCACGCATACGAATCAGGGGATAGGGAAGCCTTGGG
>NC_090768.1:20304106-20321606 GCF_036898095.1 Palaemon carinicauda
CTTCCTATGCTCGCGAGGGGTTTCTTTTTATTCCTCTCTTTTATCATCATATTCTTTTCTCTTCTTACAGAAGCGCAAACGAAATCTTTTCGGATTTATTCCAGTTGCCTTTTCATTTTCGTAAGAGATTCGCAATTTCCCTCAGCTGAATTTCATTTCAGGGATATAAAATACCATTCTATTCTCCACTTTACAATGTTGATCAATAGTCCATTCGGTATGCCTTAAATTTCTAAATTATCATTAACTTCTCTACCATCCCGATTTACGTCCTTCTTTCCGTCATCAGCGACAAGACAAGACAATGACTTGTGTCACCCCTCCCCCACCAACATCCTGCCCTCTTTACATCATCATGGCTGACTTCCTGTGCCTCATCTCTGCTAATATTTCTAATAACCAGAGTTAAGCCTCATTCTCCTTTCTCCTTTGTTCCAATCTGAAATTCTCCCCGCAATATAACAATAATTTCGACAGTTGACAATCTTCCTCAAACTGACCTCGCCAGAAACTAGCTTTTGCAACTGTACGCTCGAACTTTAACGAGGGGCAATATCCCGGCCGAAGTCTGTGAAGTACGACTCTGGGAGGTGCATGAAGGTTGGAGATACGCTACTCGAGTGCAGAGCCTGGATGACGTGGAATTCCGGATATGTTATTTCGGTTTTACTGTCGGCAGACTATGCATGTTGGATGGTTATGACCCGACCTCTTTCAAATGCAAAGAGAATGTTTATCTATATTAGGAAGACGAAAAAAAAAATGTAATACGGTGCAGAAATGAGTTCCTTTCATCAGTCATAGAGGAGAGAGTCTAATGCTGTTAGTAATCTATTTGGTAACTGCCGAGAATAGAAAAGGTCGAGGCACCGCAGCTGAGAGTGACGTCAGAACGCTCTGCAGGAGGTTGAGCGTCTTGATCTCAAGACTTTTATGAGAAAACAAGGTTAAACAGCAACAGAAGACAACCAAGGACACGGGGTTGCAAGAGAAAACTAGGTTATGTGCGAACATCAGCATGATGCCATATCTGGATTTACCGCTGTAATAAACATTCGTATTTACGCATAAATTTTGTTAACGACGTAAGCTTTTATAAAGTATTGTATGGCATAAAGTTAAATGGTAAATTTCCCAAACTTCATCTTCATAATTCAAAGGAGATACAAACACACTACACACACACACGCGTGGGTGTGTTTATGGGAAAATACGCAAGAGCTTATGAAAATGTAGCTAATAAGCAACTGAGATTTTTCTGCCTACATAATAAATATGTCTTAGGTTTTTCATATTATGAAAAAAAAAGTCTGAACACAAGATTGAGGTATTACACATCAAAAGGCCTTCTACTTACTCTGATAACAACTGATGTGGCTCCAATTGAGTTATATGAACATCATGCATGACTAAATTATGACAAAAACTGGCAACAACTTTAACCAGCCTTTATCTTAATATCATAAATAAGATACCCATACACAGTTTTCCATCATTCAAAATATTTGGTAAATTGGCATGTAATGAAACTATAACGTATTCAAAAAAGCACAAAATCTAAGTGAATATCAGGAATTTAGATTAAGATTGATTATTCATTCATTTAAGGACTTGGATTATATAAAAAAGATCAACTCCAAAATATAATTCAACTACATTCAAAATTGCCCGTCGAAAATACTGAAGTTTTTAATTTGAAGTGTTTCAACATACTCCTAAATCTTATTACGAAAAGCACATGAGGACATATCGCCAAAAAATAAGTAAAAATAGAGCCATGAGGACATAATTAACAGAATCCCTTTAACAGCAATTTCGGTTGGATCCACTAATTACTGATTAAAAAAACAATTACAAACAACAAAACCGATACTATGTTGTTGCCTTTATTGCGACGAGAAACGTGACCTTTTATGTTACCCGGGTATCTGGCACGAAATTAAAGACCTTTAAATTAGTTTAAAAAAAGATATAAAGCTGAGACAGAAAAAAAAAACCTGAAATTAAGCGAATAATGCAATCACCCGGGAGTAGCGTGATTGCAGAAAATAAGATAAAATCCATTGCAGTGATTTCGCAATAAATCGATACTATCATTAACAGCGAGATTGCTACTCGAGCTCCAATTAGGATTTTATATTTTCCTTATAGAGATTTTTGTATTGTTTTATTCGATAGCTAGATATTTCCTTTGCTGTAAGTTTTAGAATTTAAGCAATTCTACGAATTCCATTTCTATGATTTATCTAAGAATATACCGATAGAAATTTTACTTTATAACAAAGAGGAAATTTAATGCAGCATATGATAAATAGCAACCATACCCTTATTAACAACACATAATAAACGGTATTATCGATATTATATAAAAGATATGGGAAGCGGCTACGAAAGTGTAAATATTTAAATAGGGCAATAAATACCAGTCAGTGTAATATATGTCTGCTAGTCAATCATTTCAAAGAATCCATAACCAATGCCATTATTCTTGCTGTTATTATTACTATTGTCATTATGGTCATTATTGCAAAAATCACTATAAAAATAGCACAATTTCAAAAAATTCAATAGATAAGCTAGGATATAATGATACCAATGGTTCCATCAGTAAAATTATCACCGTCAATCAAACACAAGAATGAAACGAGGGGTATTCAATTTAAGAAAACATCAAAATAACATCAGGATTAACGGAAATATAGTGCAAGCTAAGAAAACAAATATTGCTTACTCTCAGAACATTTTCAGCCAATATTCCGACTTGAAACAGAATCTCAAAGACTGTGGCAGCAGAAAACAATCTTCCAGAAAAATAGTGAAGCATATTTCAAGGGGGAAAGTACAGATAGCATCTCTCATGCCGGAAAAAAATGCAAAATAGTTACATTATAATGAAAACCTGGCCGATACTGAGAAAAATAGGGAATTCAATTAAAAAAGGAATAAAATACATGAGTCAAAACTATTTATCATAAAATTATTACAACCAGTATTGCTTCAATCCCTGTAATTCTGCAAATGACAATGATGAAAGAAATCATTTATTTGAAAAACAACCAAATGCCAAAAATATTTGACAAGATGTTTATTTTGAAATGACTTGTCACTGACACACGGAGAAGTGATGATACTTATAACAAGTATTTTTCTTCCTTTGTCTGTTTATTCTTAACTTACTTATATTACCACACATTACTGAGTCAATCACTACTTCTCGTGTGAATAAATTTTGCATTATACTGCAAGAGTAAGAGGGTAAAAAATATTACAAAACGATATAAAAGTAATAACATTTCTTTACCTAAGAGCAGCTGCTACGGAGACCCAAATAGCAATAATCTTATATATATATATATATATATATATATATATATATATATATATATATATATACATAGATATATTCATATATATATATATATATATATATATATTCATATATATATATATATATTTATTTATATTTATATACATAAATATATATATATATATATATATATATATATATATATATATATTTATTTATATTTATATACATAAATATATATATATATATATATATATATATATATTGATATATATATATATATATATATATATATATATATATATATATATATATATGTTCACCTAAGTCAAATGCCTTGCGTTGCCGTAAAATGCAGTTGTAATGTGCGACCCCTCAACACAAATTCATTTTCTGGTTTTAGTCAGTATCGTTTTAAATCTTATGGATTAGCGTGGAGTCCCTTGATTGGGAGAAACGAAACAACAGGTGAAAGTAGCTTACTAACGTTTATTTGGAGATGAGAATTCTTCGTGAAAATTACGAATCTCTTAGCAAAATGGTGTTCGTTCATATACTAAATGACTTTAATAGAACAGGACTCAAACAAAACTAAAAATTGTTTTGAAAAAGATTATAGTGCGAAGAAAGGAAAATATTTTGAGCCAGCAGTATTAAAAAGGGGTGCATTTTAAATGAATATCAAAAATAGATTCAAAATTAAGTAACTGCATACCCTTGTGATGTCAATACCTCTTCGAACACGTTTCCTACTTCATGATGAAGACCTCATTAGATGGTGCAAATTAGCACCAACGCTTCCCTCTCCCTTCTTCAATGACAGGTAATTACAGGTAACATCAGTGAATATCAACTAACATCACGGGGGTGTTTGACGTCAGGATGCTAATTTACATAATATATCTTGCATCAAATTTACTTATCGAGTCGTTTGAAAACCACATTCAAAACAACTCATATCAATCGAGAAAGAGAGAGAGAGAGAGAGAGAGAGAGAGAGAGAGAGAGAGAGAGAGAGAGAGAGAGAGAGAGATATACCGATTGTGTATTGTTCTCTGTGTTATTATTAGATTGATGACGGGCATCACATCCATCAACCACCAAGGCGACTACTAATGGGAAATCGGGATATTGATGAGATTCGGCATGTATTCATGAATATAGATATATCAATTTGATAACAAAAGCCACCAAAACTGTTAAAGCCAATTTTCACATTGCTGAATAAAACGGAATAACTCAAATCATAAAACTATGCTAATGTTGTAATGTTAACAGAAAACAAACTGACGGACATAACAAGTGGCTAAAAAAAGAAAAAAAAAAAATCCGCTTTTTGGACATAGATTACACAAATGTATTTGATAATATCCCATTAAATTGTGAGTTCGGTAAATAGTAGTTGTCAAGAAAGGTATCACAAAACTCAGCATATGGAAAAAGATGTTTTAAAAAAGATACTCTGCATGACGCACAACTGAATTTTTCATGCAAGTACTAGTTCATTTGAATTTTTGATCTGATGCAGGCATAATATCATCACAGACAAGTTTTCATGTAAGTGTGTTTTAAGCCTAATTAACGTGTATGAGTACTACAGACACGCATTTCATATATATATATATATATATATATATATATATATATATAAATATATATATATATATATATATATATATATATAAATCATCAGAAAAAGGTCTTCTAGTAAGCGTTTTCCAGATGTATTCATTGTGTACGAGTATCATGTCCTAAAACACAAACACACACACAAACAGATACACACACACACACACACATATATATATATATATATATATATATATATATATATATACATATATATATATATATATATATATATATATATATATATATACATATATTACATAGTAAAATTCGCACATTAAAACGTTTTTTTTTTCTTATTTCAAATAAGCCATATATTTTAATATATTAATGTCTGGATTCTCTTACCGACCTCGGGATCACAGTCTTGAGACGAAGTCACTCAAAGCATCAGACTGGCCGGGATTCGAACTCTGGTCCAGGATGCTTGTATGACAGTAACCGTACCATTAAGCCCGTTCACTGTCATACAAGCATCCTGGACCAGGGTTCGAATCCGAGCCGGTCAGATGCTATTGTCTTTGAGTGATTTCGCCTCACGTCTCTGACCCCGAGGTCGGTAAGAGAATCTAGACATCAATGTATTAAAATATATGGCTTATTTGAAATATATATATATATACATCTATATCTATCTATCTCTATATATATATATATATATATATATATATATATATATGTGTGTGTGTATATGTACCTACTGTATATCCATTTCTGAATGGAGATACCTTAACGTAATGAAAGGGTTTTTGTATAGATATGATCAGCAAAGAAGTACTTGTCAGGGCCACTCATACTATGTTGTTGATATATATGTGTGTGTGTATATATATATATATATATATATATATAATATATATAAATACACATATACTGTATGTGTGAGTGTGTTTGTGTAAATCTGAATATAGTATGTAAATCCTAAACGAGAATCGGTCAGGATTCACTCACTAATTTAATTTTTGCTTACAGTTTATTGCATTTGTGTGTATATATATACATAAATATATATATATATATATATATATATATATATATATATATAAATTAGGGTATATATATGTGTATATGTATATATGTATGTGTACACTATATATATATATATATATATATATATATATATATATATATATACACATATATAATAAATGAATAAATCACTAAAGCTGGCACGCGATGAGCATAAAATATGTATTATAGGCATGGAAGCTTTACATTGTGACCTTGAGTACAGCAATTAAGAAATATTCGACAATATTGTATTCATTTTTAACCATCCAATACTATAACTAGCCAGTGGGAGGCCAACGCATTATTAACGGAATCCATAGAATTCTACCCTTGGGAAGGTATTTCCACTGCAATATCTTTTGTGATAAATTCTTGTGGCTGGGCAAGGATTCGAGCCTATCCCCTGAGTTGAAACAAGGCCAGCGAGAACCACTCTACCAAAAGAATGATAAAGTGGTCCCTGCTGGCATTGTTTCGCCTCAGGGTATTGCCTCAAATTCTTGCCCAGTCAGAAGCTTGTCTATTTTCAATTTACTACTCGTGAATGTCCTGTCGAGATTGCTAAAGAAAAGGGAGTCCTCGATGTCCTGTTTCACATATTTTGGAGTACATAAAGTCAACGGCGGTGTGAGGAGCAATTTGTAACGAATATAGAAACTTACTGCTTTATCTATATAGTTGAGCAGTGTGGAGAAAATGTAAACATGTCCCCTTAATTTTGATTCAGGTGTGACGTTTTCTAAACGGAATTTTAGTAAGCAGAAGCTTGGGACGGCGATGAATCCATTCTTATGTATACACATACTTAATCAAGGCTCTTTTATAGCCATAGAATTGACTCAAGCACGGACTGTTATTTACGTGTCTATTTTCACATCCTACGTTAGAATTAACGAAAATCCCGAGGTTTACTGATAAAATTTTCATAAAACCGCCAAAGGTTACAACTTACCACTCAGCTGTAATGGTGGAGATGGGTTGATTATGATTCAAAGTACAACACCTGAATTCGACAGGAATATGTGCGGTATTTTCGGAATCCACCATGTAAACAATCTACCTTTATTTCCACACAGCACAAAGATTTGAATGCTTGGAGGGGCAAAAGTACTTACCATGAAAATGATTTTCCTTGGGCCTGTGATCCCAATACATTTGTGGATTATTTGAATAAATTAAAATCACAAGTGTTAGGTCAATAATATTAAAAAAAAAAATCACCCAGTTTTTCAAAATTACCTATCAGCTATAATGGTGTAGATTACATGTACAAAATCTGAATACGATAAGAATCCATTCTTTTCTCTTTATAGCCAAATGGTTAAGTCAACCGTCTATCTTTATTTCCTCTTGCCACTAAAAAATAATTTCCCCTTGAGTCTGTGATTCCGAGGTAGAGTCAACCACAGATTGAAATGTATTTCAGGGTTATTTAAATAAACGAAAATCACACCCCCTTATATCTGGATTCTCTCTACCTCGGGATCAGAGATCCAATAGATAATCAACTATAAAGATAATAGCTTCTGGTCAACCAGGGAATCGAAACCCGAACCCAAGAAACCGAGGATCTCTGATCCCGAGGTAGAGAGAATCCAGATATTAGGTGTATAATATATAGCTTATGTGAATATATATGAAAACCATGTCATATATACTGTATATATATATATATATATATATATATATATATATATATGTATGTGTGTGTGTGTGTGTGTACATGTGTGTGTACATGTATTTATGTATGGTTGTGGGTATATTCCAATGTCTTGGCACTGAAGTATTTGGCGTGCGTGCAAGTTACAACAAATGGTAGGATGGGGGAACAGAGATTCTAACAAAAGGGAACAAGCAACGTAGGTATCAGTATATCTAGATTTCTCCAAAAGGTTTGGAAGAGATTAATAGTGCCTTTGGATGAAAGTTTAGGAACACACGCAGGGATTTAATTTTTTTTTCTGGAAGTGAAGCTATAACCTTGAATGTAAATACCAGAAAGATTGTGGATGTCTTGAGGTTGAATTTTTCGCATAGTATGTTGATGCTAATAGCCCAAACGCTGCTATAAAATTAAAGACCTCTTTAGAAACAGAATTCAGTGTTACTGAACCTGACAGAGGAAAAGGCAAGATTGTTTGTTATAACGTCACATCTGGTTTAACATAGTAGATGGTATCGTTTAAGATGAAATATATGCAAATGATGATAAAAATTATGAAACGTGATAAATCACACAAATTAAACTAAACAAAATTACGACACCTAATTAATAACAAGATGAGCAATAAGAAATTTATAAGAATTCCACGCTTTTCCACCAACATATTGATTCAATTCACGATATTATGTAATTAGAAAATCACGAGTGTTCGTGAACAAATTATCAATTTGCAGCAAATGTTATGTTGAACATCCAGACATATGTCTCTTTTATAGTTTTTATATGAACGATCTATTTCATATAGTTCTTATTCTTAAAATATTTTACTTTAAAAGTACATTACTTCTCGTGTAGTTTAGTTATTCCTTATTTTCTTTCCTGACTGGGATATTTGTCCTTGTTGGAGTCCTTGGGCTAATAGCATCCCGCTTTTCTAACTAGGGTTGTAGCTTACCTAGTAATAATAATAATAATAATAATAATAATAATAATAATGATAATAATAATAATTATAATAATAATAGGGTTGATTTCGACTCTATGTAAAAATCAACTCTTGTCTCTTTTTATGGCATTATGATATAGTCCTGATGATTGCTTTTATATCTACTCTGCTCTAAGGCTCTAATCCTTGGCCGGGAAGAAATTCTTATCAAAAAAGGTTCCTGTGGTTGTTTAGAAAAAGATGAAAATCATGAATGTTAAAGATACAATTATCATAAAACGGCCAAGAGTTACATATTTATCAATCAGCTATATGCATAATGACGGAGATACGTCGATCTCGATTCTTGGTAGGCGACAAATCCTAAATTGAACTGGATGAAATACAGCAGAGTCGGATTCAACGCTTATCTCTCTTCATGGCAGAATGGTGTAGTCCTAATGTTTACCCCTATTTCTAATCGGTGCTAAGATTCGAATTCTTTGCCGGGCAGAAAAATTAATCAAAAAAGCGATGTGTCTGCGATCCCGTGGCAGAGCGAATTCAATACTAAAAGACACGAGTGGATTATTTGAAAAGATATGTTCATAGACTGTGTATACACATAAACTGTATACAATATATATATATATATATATATATATATATATATATATATATATATATATATATATGTACATATATATATATATATATATATATATATATATATATATATGTACATATATATATATATATATATATATGTACATATATATATATATATATATATATATATGTATATATATATATATATATATATATATATATATATATATATATATATGGGAGCGAGTGTCTAAGCATGTTTGTATGTAGGAACACAGCACAAGAACATAAACAGTGACTCATATTTCACACTAAAAATTACTGACTATGCAAATCCCGTAGCTCTTCAATTTAATCCTTAAATCGACTCAATATATATTTTACAAGAGGATTATTCTGTTAAAAATCTCTCTCCCTTTCTGGTAAAGCTAGAGCTTTCATGAAAAATTTATGCTAGCCCTTAATACCACAGTTTCGCTCACTTCTCCAATTGGAAGAAGTCTTTTATTCAAAACACTTACTGGTATCTCGATAAGGGAAAATTCACGTTTCGTAAATACTTTCGCTTTCATTATAAAACAGTATTTTCGCAGGAAAATTATTTTCTCCTAAGAAAAAAGGAGTAGAGTAATACTAAGCCCAGAGCTCCTACATGCTACCTTTGCTCTTTTACAGCCTAAATGTTGTAATTATTTTCTCTTTATCCACCGCAGCTGCGTTTCCGAGTCTGGAACTTACTGATATAGAGATGGGCTAAAAACGTCTGTGTAAGTGGATATTGAGCCATCATCTGGCATTGTATTACTCCAAGTTTTGTTCTTCTTTCATTCTTACAGATAATTCCTTCATACAGAAGATAAATGTAGAACACATCCTACATTCTTATTTTATGCCAAATAATTGCATTCTGCTTCGCTCACGGTCTTCAAATGACGTTAAGAGTCTCTCTCTCTCTCTCTCTCTCTCTCTCTCTCTCTCTCTCTCTCTCTCTCTCTCTCTCTCTCTCTCTCTCTCTCTCTCTCTCAATGGAAAGAGCATGTGTATGTATCTGTGTAATATGCACATAAACACTAATTTTCAATTTCCATCGACTTTCATTTGCAAGATATTAATATAAGAAAAACAAATTCTTCATAGGCTTCGCATAATAAATTGTTCAAAGTGACCAAGGTCACATACACACAAGCATTTACACACATTTATGTATGTATGTGTTATGAAATAAATAAACAAATCTTAAGAGGCCAAAACTCCCTGGTCACATTCATATTTCTGAGAAACTTTTATAAAGGGAAATGTGTTTAATTTCAGCGTTTTCACGGTGGCGTCATGAAATGCTCCGAGGCCATAAGACTTCTTAATAGTCTCCCATATAATACTGCGGCCATTATTACCAAGAGAAAGCGTCCATTTGTTTGCTTACTGGTCATTTTGGCATTGTTATTTGGACCTTTCTCATAATTAGTACACTTCGTTAGACACAAATGTCTTGGACAGTTTCTTGCACGAAGTACGGTGAAGATCTGTTATTTAAGTCTTTAGCCCTGTAATAAATTATTTCTTTCCCAGTATTACTTTCTAATTGCCTTGACGTTTTTTCTCAAAAGTTTTATTATAGTCAATGACTGTAGTTAATCATTATTGAGTTTCTTAATTTATCTTCATATATCTATCTGTCTATCTATATATCTGTATCTATTTATTCATCTATCTATCTATCTATCTATCTATATATATATATATATATATATATATATATGTGTGTGTGTGTGTGAGTGTGTTTGTGTATGTATACACTATATATACAGAATGGACAAATTAAAAGGAAAAGCAGATACACAAAATGGTAATAACTGAAGTGTAAAAAGGTGCAGTTTAAGAAAAAACACTTCATGTTAGGTACTGTGAAAGTAAATCTAAATACTGTATATATAAAGATAAAATAATAATTTCTATGCTGATATTCATCAATAAAATTTTCAATTATAAAGGATAGAATTTTATCCAATTAAATTCTCTTGATAAATATAAGAATAGAAATTATTGCTCTAATTTTTTTAGGTCTACCATTCTTACAATGCTCTAGGTAAAGTATGGTTTCCAGTTTATAACCTACTTACCTCGGTTGATCTTGGAATAGGCTGAACACTTTTTACTCTTTGATAATTAACCATCTGGGGTTGTTGTTGTTCTTCATCTTCTTACCGTCGTTTTGCTTTTAGTTTGACCGTTGTTCCTTACCATGTATCATCTGCAATTCGAGATAAAAGGTTAAACAAATGAATGCGTTTTTCAATCTAGTTAAGAAAATATATAAAATAAGTTAGGCAGTCGTTATTTTCTGGTTTAATAGCAGTGCCAAATAACATAAATCAACGTTAATGTATTTTAAATGTTATTCATGCCTCTTGCTTGAGGGTACACTCCGGTCCGTTATTCAACTTTCTTTCTTATCCCTTTCTTCCTCGAAGTGCTTCTAGTTTATATATGAAAGATCTAATTTAAAGTTGTCTGTGTTCTTAAAATATTTTATTTTGATTGTTCATTGCTTTACTTGTTTATTTATTTCCTTGTTTCCCTTCTTCACGCAGCTATTTTTCCTTGTTTGAGCCCTTGGGCTTATAGCATTCTGCTTCTCCAACGTGAGTTTCAGCTTAGCAAGTAATAATAATAATAATAATAATAATAATAATAATAATAATAATAATAATAATAATGCATATGTACATATAGTGCGTGTGTGTATATATATATATATATATATATATATATATATATATATATATATATATATATATATATATATATATATATACTGGGCTGGACAAGGTTACACAATATGTATATTCTGGTACACTATCCAAACTTAACCAACGTTTCAATACCCTTTACAAAAAAAAAAAAATCGAAATTTACACAAATAAAGGGCCAGATAAGAAAATAGAGCAACATGATATAAAACGAATCTAACTTATAATGACAATAATGTTAAAACTTAGTAATTAATAGAAAAACACCTGAATAATATAAAAAGAGAGAAAACTACATGTATAAAAGAAATCAGGTATGATGTTTTTAAGGGCACTGGGCTCTAACATGAACTCGCGACGGTAAGCGAAAGGTGGGCCACAGCGCTGATAGTTTAATTTCGGAATCTGTCATATAAACTAAGATTAAGGAATAGTTAAAAAGTGGTAATTGAAGTTCTACCCCCTATTTCAAAAACACCATTCTTCCTTTAATGTACTCAATGTAGTGGCAACTGGTTTTAAAGATTCCCCCAACTGTGGCCAAGTCTACAGATCACCGGCCCGCTCTAATACACACACTCTCTCTCTCTCTCTCTCTCTCTCTCTCTCTCTCTCTCTCTCTCTCTCTCTCTCTCTCTCTCTCTCCGATTTATCACCAATTCTTTCTGCTTATCCCTTTCAACACTCGCTCGTTCATATATTCACTTTTCTGTTTTTATACCTTATATTACGTCAATCCCCTCTCATTCATTATTATGCTTTCTTACTATGCCTTCCCCTTCCTCCTCCCACAAACCCTCCCCGTCATCCAACTCTGTTCTTTCCCCCACCCTTTGTTCAAGTAATTCCAACCGGCCACCAACACGGCTCAATTTCTCCTTTTACCGTAGACAGTTCCTTTTCTTTCATATTATGCCCCTTCATACCACCCTAGGCTTTTCATTTCATCACCGCTCATTCTCTTAACTTTTCGCTCACCCAGACATTGCTCACATGAGCTGATGTTCATCATCCTTAGGCCTCCTTGCCTATGAGAGGAAACTCTTATAGATAAAACACGCCTTGAATTTTACCTCAATGGTGGTGTGGAGCAAAATTTTGAATAATTTTGGATACAATTTTGGAAATAAAATAGCCTATATAGAAAACGGAGAGAAATAAAGAAATAGACAGGGTACGGAGGTTGGGTGGAGCACGGTTGGAGAAAGCAGGGAGAAAGAAGGCAAGCCGGTGATTTGTGATGAGGCACCAGTGGGGGAATTCATTTGAAACTAGGCGCCCTCCCTTATCAGACATTTCTCGCTGTGTTGAGTATAACAAGTTCTGGAATATGGGTTACATATTTTATACAGCCCTACCCTTTAGCTAACACCACAACAGCCATCTATCCTCATACTCTGTTTTCCCAGGGCATGAGACCGAAATCAAGATATTATGAAATGTAAAATGCCACTTTCTCTTAAGCTAAAAGCATTTATTCAGATGGTCCTACCAGTTTTAACCTATGTATCAGAAACTTGGAGCCTTACTAAAGCCTTAGAACATGAGTTAGTTACAACTAAAACGCCTATGGAAAGAATAATGATGAGATAGTAACATTAAGCAACAGTAAAAGAACAACATGGATACGAGAGCAAACTTTTGAAGAGGATATCCTAACATGTAAGAAAAAGAATTGGACAATGGGCAGGACATATAATGAGAATAACAGATAATAGATTGACATTAAAAATAACACTATGGTTCCCTAGAGATTTAAAAAGAAGCAGGGGAAAGAAGAGAAGAAAATGGATTGACGAATTAAGATAGCGAGTGTGGACTGTGACATAAAGACCACAAACAAATTATCATTATTATCATTATAATTATTACTATTATCATTATTACTATTATTATTATCATTATTATTATCATTACAAGCTAGGTTCTAACCCTAGATGGAAAAGCAAAAAGCTATAAACCCACGGGCTCCAGCAAGGAAAAATAGCAAAGTGAGGAAAAGAAACAAGGAACTAAACAATCTTCAGGAGAAGATTAAGTATTCAAAATATTGCAAGAACAGTAACATAAAATTAGATCCCTCACATATAAATTATAAAAACTTCAAATAACAACAGGAAGGGAAATAAGATAGAAGAGCATGCCCGAGTGTACCCCCAAGTAAGTGGAAGTACAGTCGAGACCTTTATTCTGCAGTGGTCTAGTAAGGCTGATGATATATATCATCATCATCATCTCCTCCTACACCTATTGACACAAAGGCCCTCGGCTAGATTTCGCCAGTCTTCTCTATCTTGAACTTTTAATTCAATACTTCTCCATTTACCATCTCCTACTTCACGCCTCATAGTCCTGAGCCATGTAGACTGGGTCTTCAATCTCTTCTAATGCCTTGTGGAGCCCCGCTAAACATTTGGTGAACTAATCTCTTAGGACACGGGAAGAGCATGCCCAAACCATCTCCATATACTAAATCTATTGGAGAATATTTCATTCATACCATGATTCATGCCCATATAGTAACACCAATCTCACTATACTGAAATATAGTCTGATTTTTATATGTAATTTCAGACGATTTTATTTCCCAATTTTACTTAACCTAACCATTGTCTGATTTGGGTTGTTTTTTAATCTTTCACTAAACTCTAATTCTAAATACCCTTCATTGGAGATCTTAGTTCCTAGATACTTAAATTATTCTACCTCATTAATCATTTCTACTTCCAATGATATTTAATCTTCTATTACATACTGCATTCTCATCTTCTGTCTTGCTTCTATTTATCTTGAGACCAATTCGTGCGAATCCTGTGGTGTTCTACTAATGAGGACATCATCATCAGCATACTCTACGTCTGCTAAATTTCTATCACAAATTCCGTCCATTCCTTCCCCACCATCTCTGACTGCTCTATGAATTACAAAATCCATGAGGATAAGCAACTTAGGTGACAACACATTCCCTTAGAGTACTCCGCTCTTCACTGGCAATTCATTTGATAGGACTCCATTAACATAAACTTTGCAATTGCTCTGATCATGAACAGATGCAATAAAATTTACATATTTCAGAGGAATTCCACAATAGCCCAGGACTCGCCGCAAAATTGTCCGGTACACAGTATCAAAGGCTTTTTCATAGTCCGCAAATGCCATCTAAAGTGGATTTCTATATTTTACACATTACTGTACAACATGTCTCAAAATGAAAATTTGGTCAGTACAACTTCTACCTTTTCGAAATCCTGCTTGTTCATCTTTCAGCTTTTCATCAACCTTTCTCTTTCTCTTCAGTCTCTTTGGAATAAGCATACTATATATTTTCATAAAAACTAATGTAAGTGTGATGCCTTTGTAACTAGTGCAATTAGTCGGGTCTCCTTTTTTTTTTTTTTCACCAACACTCCTAACTCGGATTCATCAGGTTTTGCCTCTTCATGCCACATTCTACAGAATAATCTTCTAAGTATTCTGGGGGTCACTTCATTTTCGGCTAGTATCATCTGAGCATATATTCCATCGTACCTAGGCTTTCCATCTCTTGAATTTTATAATGATAGCTTCAACTCCAAAGACACTGAATTAATTCATGGGCACATCAAGGTCGACATCATCTTCAGGTGTATCAATCAAATTATTCCCTTTGTATCTACTATTCATAATCTCACTGAAGTGTTCCATGCAACGTTGTATTTCTTCACCTTCTGTTATTATAACAGATATATATATATATATATATATATATATATATATATATATATATATATACACACACACACACACACACATATATATATATATATATATATATATATATATATATATATATATACATACAGTAGTATTAGGGGCTATGAGTTTAATTAAAACTGGGAGCTCACTCAAAACCTGAAATGCTCGTATCCTAAAACCATTTTTCCATAAGATATAAAGTTAAGTCATTAAAAGCATTCCATACATACATAAATTTAAATATGTGCTAGTTTTGAAAAGTTATGTAATGATAATTAAAGGACAAATAATGGCCCTTAATGTCAGAAAAGAATAAAAAATAATTATTTCACACTGAACAATAGAAATATTTAATAAATTTATTTGAGGAAAGACGTGGCTTGCGCAATGGAGATGACAGAGTAGGATGATGATGAGGAGGAGATTACTGCTTGGAAGGAGAATCTCCCTCCATGTGATTCCTCTAGTGAAATATTGGGAGTTCTCTCCCTTGAATGACATACACTATCACTAACCGAATAAATGAATTTGCACTTTCTGGACACTTGGTACCCTTTGTTGTTGTTTTTTTTTTTTTTTTTTTTTTTTTTTTTTTTTTTTTTTTTTTTAACACTCACATTTAATCTCCACAAGAAAACTATCTAAAAACGACAACTTTTCCTTTTTCTTTAAATTTGAGCCATTGCATTGCTGGTAAATAGTTTCCGTGTTCGCCCTGCCAAAGCCGTATTTGAGAGTACATGCTGTAAACACTGCGTGAGTGGAGCATGGGCTGCTTTCTGCGTATCGCGTGACAGTCTCATTAATACTTTTTAAAATGCCCAGAGGAAGAGATTTTTATTTCCCTCAGGTCGATCCAAAACTCGAAACCTTATCAAAATTTGTCTGCTTGTATTACAATTTGCTTGTATCCAAAGTTATTCATAGACTGAGGTAATATAATTTATACTGTATGTGTATTTACCCATTATAAAAGTAACATCCGAAAAAAATGGCATATAATTTTCTCTCTCACTTATCATGTTTTAACTGTATAAAAGACTTTATTGGCCCTCACTGTTAATAATGCTCTTATTTCACTAATTTAGTACTATTCATTTTATTTTTTTATTTCTCTTTCGAAAATGTACTTGTAATAATTGCTGTTGCCATTCGTATATCAAAGCTGTAGGACCAATGATATGATAACGTATTGTATATACCACTGATTAATTAAAACATCTTTTTTTTTCTTTCCTTTTTCTTCTTAATTTTATTGGCAAGCATTGAAAGATAACATGCAAGGCAATGATTAATATGTTTACATGTATTTGTAACAAATCCTTTCACCACTTGTATGGCATGATTAATACAGCCCCAGTTTTGAAAAACATCAACGTCTTTTTTTTTCAGTTCCATTTCCGAGTGAGTTCAACAATTTTACTGTGACAGTGGACATGTCAGTTTGTTCAATTGACATGACAGCGGATGATTATGCACATGTTATGTTTAAAGATTTGGTTGGGGGATGGGAAATAATATGGTTGAAATTGAAAATACGAGAATTTACCACAGCGCGAACAGAATTTTTGCCGCCTGTGCGAACTTTCATAACTGCAAAATTAAATTATACCACAGTATATATATATATATATATATATATATATATATATATATATATATATATATATATATATATATATCCGTTACAAAATGGTATATGGACATTCCAAGTATTTTTCAAAGATAACATAGGTGTTTCACCAGCCATAATAACCTCTTAACTATTCACCTTCAACGTACTTCATCATTTGGTGAGGTCGTTCAGCAATGCTGTAATACAGTAGTATGCACGGTGGTTTGCATGCAGGCAGTGAGATAGGCTGTTAATC
>NC_090768.1:20326606-20351606 GCF_036898095.1 Palaemon carinicauda
AAACATTTTTGAAATTGCATGGAATATAGAAGTTCTTAAATTAAAGAGAGAAAATACGAGGCTCTGCATAAAATCATCCCTGCGTAAACAGACAAGAGAACCACCAAGGATAAAAAAGAACTCTTGCAAATGCCAATAAAAAACAAATATCAGGGCGCTTTTTTTCAGTAGGGAATTCCATCGTGAATTTATGTTGACAGAAAGGGAAACTTTACAGTACACAAAACTATTCATGCAACAGAAACTGGAAGTCCAACTAGAATATTAATAACCTCTTGCTCAGTGAAACAAGATATGTATTGTTACCCGACTGACAAAAACATTCATAATGTGTACAAAATTCGTAAAGCTACGTATCAGTACAACATTCCTTGGTTTATCATATAAAATTATTTGTATTTTGTGAATATGGGAAACCTATTCTGAATTACATTAAACTAGTCAAAAGTAAAACTATTTACATATTTTGCTGTTTATATATATATATATATATATATATATATACATATATATATATATATATATATATCATATATATATATATATATATATATATATATATATACTTTGCATTTTTCATCAAAACATTTCCTCATTGACTTTGACCTGTCGAAAGGCCGGGGATAAAATGTGAAATAGCCTTCAGTTCGCAAAAATACTTTCGATGTAATTATACATACTCTTTCAAGCTAAATCTTTTAATCATATCAACAGATATTTACATAACATCTATTTAAGGATTCCCTTTGATCATCACTGGGAAGTCAGACGAGGGGAGCAATGGATATAAAAGTTCCCTCCCATTTACAATTATCTTTAAGACGGCAACATTTTGCTAACTTCTATCCAGCATCATCGAAGGAGAGCTTTATTCTTTCTCGGTAATTCAATTCTTATTGAACTTTTATAATTCTTCCCTCGAATTTTCTAAGGAAGCTTAGCCTGTTTATTATTTCCTAACGTTGAGAAACACTAATGGTCAGTGTCTACATAAGGAGATTTACGTAGCTACATGCGAAGTTTATTACACTGTATCTGTAGGTAATTTCATATAACTTTATATTAGTGGAGAGAATATTTTGAATAATTCTCTGTTCCATAACAGCAATCACTTTGGCAGTTCACAAAATCTAAAAATGTGTGTTTGATGTATTCTTCGAATTCTCTCTCAAGGGAAATATGAGCTGCAATCACGGCAGAAGGGATATTTACACCTTTAATGGTAAAATAGGTTTGGCAAAAGTTGGAAGGTTTTATCATTTACGTTCACAGCTATCCAAAATCTTACGCGCTTTCGTGTTTTCATAATTTTCTAATAACGTATTTTTTGTTTGCATAACATGCTCATAAGAAGAATAATGTTCGAAGTTATATAGAATGGGTGTCATAAATGTTAAAATTAGTTATCTTTATTGTCACTTATTCAACCTATCTTTCCAGTACATATGAACAAATAATCAAATATTCAATAAGAAATAAAAAGAAATTAATAACTGATAAAAAATCTCTCTCTCTCTCTCTCTCTCTCTCTCTCTCTCTCTCTCTCTCTCTCTCTCTCTCTCTCTCTCTCAGGGAATTTAAAACACTCAATATCATGCCATCGATATTACAATCATTAGGGAAAAATGTTTAAAACATTTTCATAGAAAAATTTCGTGCTAAAGAATACAAAAAAAGGGGTTTCAATATATCAAACGATACATTTTCATGGAGCAATAAAAGCAGCTTAATAATATTTCACCCCAAAACGACTGTAAGGCGCTAGATGGAAGCTTATCGTCGAGGCCAAAGACAGACGCACGGCCACAACATAGCCATTAAACTAAACCCAACAACCCTTTAACCTAAAGGGTGTCATCTGTTATGTGCTATAGGACCACACATTCATTATGAGAGGGATGGCTTTACCTCTCTACTTGGAAACAAAAGTGTTACCTCTAGTCTCGCAACTAGAGGGTGGAGGATATCTAGTAAGAACCACTGATACCGTGGATTGTATTATAACATCTCAACCTCGTAAAACGGCTTTCGTCTGTAAGCAAAAGTAATTTGAATGGGTGTATAGTAATATGGAGTCATCGACTGTTTGAGGTTCTAATTGAGAAGTATATTCAAAAGATAATTTTGTTTCATCGATTTATATTTTTCAACGCTTGCCATTTAGCAGGTCTTTCTGATATCGAAAGTATTTTCCTGGCATGCAATCTTCGTAAATGCATAGTAAATACGTAGAAAACATTCGCTTCTCCATTGACTATACCATATTGTACAGTACGTAGAACCAGGTATGTTATTAACTGTAACAGTCATGCTTTCTCCATCCTAAGGCTCAATACTAAACAATATTCTAGAAGTTGTATTTCTACCTAATCTGGCAGTCGAATCACTGGAACTTAAGAAGTTCAAACTTACATTAAAGATTTTTATCTCTATTCATAGTTTACACATGATAGAGATATTTTAACGTTGCTACTGATCATGAAATAGTCTATATCATATATTCATTACTTCTCATCTATAGTTAATTTATTTCCCTGTTTGACCCCTTGAGCTTGTAGCATCCTGCCTTTCCATCTAGGGCTGTACCTTACCTAGTAATAATAATAATAATAATAATAATAATAATAATAATAATAATAATAATAATAATAATAATTGTTGACCAAATCTAAGCTGTTCCCATGATATATATAATACATTCCATATCATTGGGATACTAGTTACTACGATTTGTCTTTACTCCCTAAAGTTCAAACATAAATTCGTTAGAAAAGCACGTTATTCACAGTGAATGAAAAATTTCATATCAGGACCTGTGGAATCCTTTTTTTACTTACCTTTTATTAAAGAAAGGTTCCGAAATTAAATTTCAAAAACCATTTTTATCTTTGGATGTAATGGGAATCATTAAGATCCATTTTTGCTGGCTATGATGCCGCAAAAGAAATGAAAACAGAGAGGAAATGCATTTGACATTAAGGGAAAAATATTTAATAAATGATTCGCAAAACCCACCAAGTAAAGGTTTCTACTGATTAACCTTTCTTGGGAAAAAAACTTCATAAAAGATTCCTAAAATCTCCGTATTACTTAATATAAGTCGATAATAGCCCCTCTCACTTTATATATATTTTTTCACTCATCCCCACATAACCTCCCGACCATTTTCTATAACCATTTATCAACCATAGCAGTCATCACCGGCTCCACTGACCAAAAAGGATGAATATAAAGAATACGGGGTAAAGTCGATGAGGGGACACTTTATCACACTCCTGAGGGGACTCTGTGAGCACGAAGGGGATTTCAAAGAGAAAAATATATCATTCTTGAGATGGTTATGTATTCAGGAGACGGAACGTTTAGGGTGATACAGAAACAGCTCCGAGACCGTTGGAGTTTTCTCTCAACAAGTCCACTTACTACGATATCTTACACAAGACAACAGTAATAGAAAAGACTAGCACTGTGTGGCAAATGTTTATTTTTCCATGAGATATAAGGATTTCTTGCTATGTGTTACGTTCACAATGATTCTTTGATAATATTACTCAAACCGACATGACAGCCTCTTCCGAATTTGCATGCATGCGTGTAGCCGAGGAGTTATTTTACATATATTCTGGCTTCAAAAGATGTTATACTTCTTAAAATAGGTGAATACAGATTGTGTTCCCAATTAGCATATAAAGCTGTTGTAAATTGGTCTCTTTAATACGAGCATTTTCTTCAAATGTAGAGGCAGAAGAAGTATATTTATTAAAACTGATTGCTATTAATCAGCAAAAATACCTTACAGTTAATATGCTAATATAAAACAGTAGAACATTGAAAAAAAAGGTATTTTTTAATATAAGAAAACCAATAGTTAAACAGTAAGGTATGTGTTATTGAAATTCAGATAAGTCTCTGCCAAGTTACAAAAAAATTGTGGACCTGATTGTTAGTGGACTGATGTGGGTAGCAACTATGAAAAGAGAGAGAGAGAGAGAGAGAGAGAGAGAGAGAGAGAGACCTTCACGAAGAAGTATATTCCTCTTACCACTTATCTGATGCTTTTTTACTCTTCTCTCAGTACCATGAAATATGTAAAGATAATACATACTGTGATATATGTATAAATCTTCATTATTATAGCGAATACATTAGAAATGAAATTCTCAGATAAGTCTACCGAGAACCGTTTATCGAGATGTGAAAGCTTTTCCTCATTTCCGAGAAACCTTAGACGCTTTCACGCCAAGGAGGAGGTGTTTACATTTTTCGCTAGATATCCACGTTCTCTTTTCTCTAGAAGACGTAGAGAACGTTTCCAAAAGAAAATATATAGCGATGAATACATTCTAAACATTAACATTTCCAGAGGAGACCTAAAAATATTTTGTATTTGATCCAAAGGTGAAAGAAAATGATAAAAAGAAGTATCTGGCTTTTCTCAAAAACTTCCTAGTGACATTAAGGAAATTGAAATGATAGTGGAAAATCTCTCGCGTATGAAGTTTGGGGAACGACGGAAGACTGTGATGGATCTGGAGAGAGAGAGAGAGAGAGAGAGAGAGAGAGAGAGAGAGAGAGAGAGAGAGAGAGAGAGAGAGAGAGAGCAACTTGAACTATCTCCTGATGTGTTCATCCACAAACTATATTTGACGTTCTATCTTTTAATACCTTCAAAAGTCAAATTTTTCATGCGTTTTTCACAATCGATGTGTTAACAGGTTCCAATTTCATATCGGTAATAAATAGGCTGCACTCAATGGTATCATGTTGTGTTTAAAACTTGTGTCCTCAGTTTACCATGTCTTATAGTTACCTATCATTGATATATAAAGGTGCCACATGAAATGAAAACTATATGGGTCTCCCAAATATCAGAAACTACTGTATAAGCACATGAATGTGGGAGAAATAATGTTTAAACATTTAATCTCATTTTGTTATAAACATTCTACATAACCATGTTATACGTAAAACGTTTCAAAAGGTATACACCAAGGGAATTATAAAAGTTTACATACTGTATAGTTTAAGGTAGTTCGGTCATAAAGGAAAAGCGGGCGATGGTTAGTTGGTAAGATGCGTGTGTACTTCAGAAATCATAAGTGGTAAAAGAAGAAGGGCCTAGAAAGAGTTGAACAGTTATTATTATTATTATTAAATGCTAAGCTACAACCGTAGTAGGAAATGCAGGATGCTATAAGCTCAGGGGCCCCAACAGGGAAAATGGCCCAGTGAGGAAAGGAAATAAGGAAAAATAAAACATTTTAGGAATAGTAACAACATTGAAATAAATATTTCCTATATAAAATATAAAACTTTAACAAAAAAAGAGGAAGAGAAACTAGATAAAACAGTGTGCCCGAGTGTACCCTCAAGCAAGAGAACTCTAACCCAAGACAGTAGAAGACCATGGTACAGAGGCTATGGATCTCCCCAAGACTAGAAAACAATGGTTTGATTTTGGAGTGTCCTTCTCCTAGAAGAGCTGCTTACCATAGCTGAAGAGTCTCTTCTACCCTTAACAAGAGGAAAGTAACCACTGAACAATTATTACAGCGCTGTAGTTAACCCCTTGACAGAAGAAGAATTGTTTGGCAATTTCAGTGTTGTAAGGTGTATGAGGACAGAGGAGGATCTGTAAAGAATAGGCCACACTATTCAGTGTCTGTGTAGGCAAAGGGAAAGAATCGTAACCAGAGAGAAAGGTTCTATGTAGTACTGTCTGGCCAGTCAATGGACCCCATAACTCAATAGCGGTAGTATCTCAACAGGCGGCTGGTGCCCTGACCAACCTACTACCTATAAATGATGTAGAATATACATTGGAAATAAGAATATTAATATTCGGAATGTATGAGATTGTGTGCAAGATAGGGGTAAATGAAGCATTGCATCAAAGTGGTCAGTTTTCTGCGTAGCTGTATGAAATGACTAATTTGGACAGCTTACTGCCAAGGGGGTTCTAAAAGGAATCGGCAACCAAAGTTCGAATATGACAGAGGCTGAAGTGTTGTTATTATATAAACCATCCTTTGGTAGAGGAAACATGCTCATACAGTTTACACACACACATACACACACACACACACACACACACACATATATATATATATATATATATATATATATATATATATATATATATATATATATATACACGGAAAATTAATTAGCACCATTAATGTGAATTTTACACCTCTTCGTTTCAGAATGATTTTCAAGTACACTACAGACTTGCATAAATAATTACTAAAAGTAAAGAAATTATGAAGACTAGATTTGCTGGCCTATCAAAAATACACAGAGTGTATCTTAGAAATCAGCTTTCACTGCAACTATTACCTAATAATCAGCTCAGTAAAATTTAATTCAGTTCAGAGATACAATATATGTTTTTTTTTAATACTAGGGAATTGCGTAGAAACTTGTAGAACACTAATCATAACTTTATTTTATTCTAAGACGTAATATGCTTATCCCCTTGCTGTTTTTTTTTTTTTTTTGGGGGGGGGAGTTATCTTTCGGGGAAAATGCATGATATAAAATAACAGCGTTTCGATATGTTTCTACCATTAATCTTTCAATCAGAGCAACACAGATGTCAGCTTAAGATCACGCATTATATGCGTTTCGATATGTTTCTACCATTAATCTTTCAATCAGAGCAACACAGATGTCAGCTTAAGATCACGCATAATACCTCCATTGTCCTTCTGTGCAGTGCGCATCGCTTGGTACAGACATTCCAGGAAGCACCTGCACTTTGCCTGATTTACATAAAAGGGAAACCTCTCGATATCTGACGCAAGAGTGAAATGTGAAAGTCTCTCTGGCAATTAAAATAGGAAGCTAATATAGATGCTGTAAACTGGTTTTATAATTTCTTTTATTTGTAATGTCTAATTAAGTGTTTAACTTGTGAATGCACATATTCATCAATTAGAGAAATAGTTCCATCATTCAACCTACGCTTCAGGCAAAAATTAAAAATCCCACTAACATTAATCTATATATATATATATATATATATATATATATATATATATATATATATATATATATATATATTTATATACATAGGTATATATATATATATATATATATATACACATATATATGTATATATATATATATATATATATATATATATATATATATATATATATATATATCCAGTTTACCTTAGAACTGTGGATGCATAAACACATGACATCAATTACTGACACGTGCCTTAACTAACTACAAATTCGATGATAGAGTCTCAGTGCAAAAGCTAAACAAATGGAAATCTATGAACCCAAAATTTATCCCAAAACAAAAGAAACATTGAAAGAAGGGGCATGACAAAGACAAAAGTATACACCACAAAGACAGGAATAGGAAAAATATAAAATGCATGACAGATTTATCGTAACTGGAAACAAAATAGCATCAAATAATATTTTTAGAGAATATATCACTCATTAAATGCACAAGATAGAGGAATAAATGCCAGTATGTGTCCTTTATGAACAACCAATTGTTTATCTATTCGCGAAACAAAACAAAAAATATACAGTATCTACTGTATATATATATATATATATATATATATATATATATATATATATATATATATATATATATATATATATCCTGGAAAGATAGAAAGATAAAGAGCCATTAACTAAATGTAAAAGGATTAGCGAAAGATTTATGTCTCCTACATTCTCTTTAAATATCTTGGTACACACACAAACACACACACATGAAGGTAAAGGGAGGATAGTGGGTTTAAAAAGGTTTAAAAGATTGTGCAAAACGAGGAATGTAAGGTTGTAAAGGAAAATATAACCAAGTGCGACTGAGATTTATGAATGGCTGGTAAATATATGTAGAGTATGCAAGTGAAGCAAGAAAAGTAGCCCAGCGTGTGTAAAAAAATCGCTAAGAGATTTGAATTGTCTGTGGAGGAAAAAGTGAGTATGTATGAAGAGATTGCTGTGCCCCTCTTTTTCATGAAAATAAAGTTTGTAATATGAACTCAAATTAAATTATAAGGCTGTCGCTGTTGAAATAAATGATTTTTATAGCCTAATATGACAGTTAAAGATCTTATAGGTTTGGGAGATGAGGATATGAAAAGAACTGGTAAAATGTTAGCATAAATAAAAGGATAATGTAGTAATCAAGTGGATAGAATGGGCGACAATTGGTTAATGAATAGTTTATCAATCAAAATTAAAAAAAAAAAAACATAAAAATGGTATAAAAAGTGTGGGACAAATAGCATGGAAGAAAAATAAAAAAGGAATGGCCTGAATATTCCAGAAGCCCGAGACTGCATGAAGATATGGGTGAATGGTTCAGTGTGAATAGGAGTTCAGTGCACTGCTCATATACTTCTTTCGTAAAAACATGAAATGAGTCCTGTTCTGGAAACTTTACTGAACAAGATTTTCACCATATTATATAAATATATATATAAATATATATATATATATATATATATATATATATATATATATATATTATATATATATATATATATATATATATATATATATGTATTCAATTCAACACGCTAACAAATGCATTACATTCCGAAACATTACTGGGTAGTTTAGCATTCTAGAAAATGTAATTCTGTTATTGTTCAAAGAGTATGAACTACTCCAATGATTATTTCAGATTTATTTCTCGTAGACGTGAATTTTATATCAAGCCTCCAAATCAGCTATTAAGAGAGCTTAACAAATGACACAGCAGAAGCCAGTTCTAATGACCATAAATGATGTACAGGAAAAAAGAAAGGAAATGAACAAGTCCCCTGACCATAAACCCAATTATCAGGAATTAAGTGCTGTAGTAAAATCTATTTTACATTATTGGCGTTAAAAGTAAAGAAAAATAATGCATTATTCTTTCTATCATGTTTGCCTAGTATCATACATGTATATGGGTGTAGATGTTAAACATACTCAAACTTAAATACACATACTCGGTAATCTATTTCCTTCTGGCACTTTTAGACAGAGTGATACGGTAAGATGGTATTTCAATGAACATGTGAACATTATTTGGTAATATTGGGAATCGAAATAATGAGGAAAGGGATGAAAATTCAAATATAGCACGGCCCACTCTCATCTGTTCCTAGTAAATCAATAATGTTATCACTACGCAGCATCTATAACATCGAAATCTCGTTCAAAGAGTAAACACTGTAAATATATAGAAAGAAATCGACGAGGTATATCGATCGCTCTCTTCCTCCTTTACTTTCTTTCACCTTAATATTTATTCGTACCTCAACACTTTTTTCCCCTTTTCACGCCCATCTCCATTCTTATCCAAACCTTCCTTTCCCCCGGAGATTTTCTCTTTTTGGAGGAGTTTGGACAATGGAAGACGTGTGTGGGGGTTCCCCGAGCTCGTGCTAGAGGCGGTGCACGTATTCCAGATATTAAGGTATTATGGCGCACCAACTACCAATTCTTGGCAATTCGGGGGACTTACAGGGGATTTTATGTCACATAGCATAAGAAGGCATTACCTGCTTTTGAAAACCCAAGTTGAATCATAGCAAACCATATTTTTCACTCCTTTTCACTCTGAATTCAGGAAAAATGCACTTTTTTGATGTAGCCCTGCTCCTTGGCCTTCTCTTCGCAAAATCCTTTCAAACGAAGAACCCTAAGTCCTCGAGGAATTAATTTTAGAACCAGCTCACCTGCAAGATCCCTATCCTCACCCCCCCCCTCACCCCCCACCCTCACCCCCACCCGATCTCACTCTTCTCCAGATCTTCTATGACCACTTTCCCTTCTGCCCTGGTCCTCTCTCTTCTTCGCCTTTCCCTCCACTTCAATGGTCATAAATGAATAAACACAAAAGGTCGCTAAGCCCTTTCAGGAAGTTCACTTTTACATTGCCAATGGTAGCAAACACACCTTCCAATAGCATGAGGGGGAAGAGGTGAGAAGATTGTGAAGAAGATCATTTGAAGGCAGAGGGTAATTTACCTAAAATTGTTGCTATTCGCGGCCCATTACCTTAATGGCTGGCCACGTCTCAGGGGGCCAAGGAAGAACCTTAAGCTGTCAGGCCAAGACCACCTTTTTACTCCCTTCCTGACGTCTTTCTTTACACATCCCAGGGACAGTATTTCCCAAACAATCGTGTTTATATGTTCAGGAGCATGTTTTGGGTTCAAAAAGAGGACAAGATTTATTTGTGAAATGTAATAACATCAATGTTTATAATGGATATATCAATTAAAGAGCAACAAATATTAAGTCAAATTATATAATTGCTGCATCATAGATTTTATGTTTCCAATGTTAATATATTAACAGAACGAAGTAATATTAATTGATAAATTCATAATACAAAACACAATGTGCAAATAATATTTTATATACAACAGTATTCCACGAATAATAAGTTTTACGTTTTGACATGCCGTCGTCTAGCCCGAGGGTCTTCTTTCTAATCTCTGTCGCCTATGCAGAATGAAGTTACGTTAGATTGAGCTTTTGAACGGAAAGTAACATCCCTTTGATCTTGCCAGATAAAAACTTAAAATTACCATCGCTTTGGAAAGCTTGAGCACATAATGTTAAGTTTCCAAAGACTTGCTATTTTTAATGGTCAGGTGGCTTAGAGAGAGCAGGAGCAATTTTCTTCATATATTGGTGCTGAAGGAGTTGAGTAGATACTAACTCCCTTGTCCTTTATTTCTCACTTATGTATAAACACTAGCTTGCCATAATTGGCTAAGTAGGTAGTAGATTGGCCAGCCCACCTGCCACTCGTTGAGTTAATATCACTAGATAATTATTGGATCCTTTAATTGCCGAGACATTACTTCGTTAGATCTTTCTCTCTGGTTCCGGCTAATTTTTCCTTTACCTACACATACACCGAATATTCTGACCTATTCTTTTCACATTCTCCTCTTTCCTCATACACCTGACAACACTGAGATTACCAAACAATTCTTCTTCGCTCAAGGTGTCAACTATTTCACTGCAATTGTTCAGAGGCTACTTTCCTCTTGGTAAGGGTAGAAGAGACTTTTTAGCAATGGTAAGCCGCTCTTCTAGGAGGACACTCCAAAATCAAACCACTGTTCTCTAGTTTTGGGTAGTACCATAGCCTCTGTACCATGGTCTTCCACTGTTTTGGGGTAGAGTTCTCTTGCATCACGGAACACTTGGGTACGATATTCTATCTTATTTCTACACATCTTGTTATTTTGAAGTTTTTAAAGATTATGTATGAAAAACCTATTTCAATGTTGTTACTGTTCTTAGAAATATCTTATTTTGATTACCTCCGCCAAGGAGGTATTGCGATAAAGTCGGTTTATTTATTTGTGTCTGTGAACAGGTTTACGTCAAAACTACTTGACATATTTTGATGAAATTTTCACCGAAGATAGACCTTTGGACATGGACGAACCCAACCAATTAAATTTTGGAGCTAATCCGGTTCCGGATTCTAGATCTGTATTTGTATTTTTCATGTAGGATTGCGTCAAAACTACACGACAGATTTTGACGAAATTTTCCTCACAGATAGAACTTAAGTCATGTAAGACCCTATTGAATTTTAGAGATGATCCAGATCCAGATTCTAGATCTTGATTTGAATTTTTCAGAAATTTATAGATAACGTCAAAACAAAATGACGGATTCTGAAGAAATTTCCAGCATAGATACATATTAGGACATGGACGACTCTATTAACCTTGGGCGGAGGTCATAAATCTCTGAATGCTCTTATTCATTACTTCTCTTCCAGTATATTCATCTTCTTGTTTCCTTTCCTTAATTATTTCCTCATTCCTTTTCCTCATTGGGCTACTTTTCCCTGTTAGAGCCCTTGAGCTTATAGCACCCTGCTTTTTCAACTAAGGTTGTAGCTTAGCTAATAATAATAATAATAATAATAATAATAATAATAATAATAATAATAATAATAAAGTACAACCTTGAAGTATCCTCCTAATGTCAAGATACATTTCAAAAACACTAAATAATTATGTAATATATTGCAGTCGAGCTTTACTTTGTCTACAGTCTACCACATGTCTCTTCATTTAGTCTGGACTATTAATGAAATGACAATCACGAGCCTTTTGGATATCAAACATTCACAAATATTTCTATCCAACTTTCAAGATCATACGAATAATTCCCCAACGCAATGTCAATTGGCTTACATATGGATAAAAAAATCAGTCATTTTCCCCTTTTCATAGTCAATGAATTTTTGTTGTTGTTATTGTATAGATGGTCTGACCTTGTGGCCATACGTGGGCTCTTGCGATTTCGTGTCATGCAAGAAAAGAGTAAGACTTCATGGCGAAATCTACCAAACGTATATTTTCAATAATATATCTCTCTATTGATAAAATATCTAAATACAATAATACATCGTTCTTCAAATCTAGTTAATGGTAGTTCATATGGGAGAAACCTATACTTTGATTAATTGCATATTCATCCTGAATACACAGAGCCGTATTAATTCAAAGCAATCGCAGTAACTCTACTGTATCTATTATATCACTCCTGATGATATTGACCATTCATTATTCATATGGCATTAATGAATTAAGAGTAATTGAAACCCGAAGCGAATCCAACTCAGATGGAGTCTCAAAGCCTCAGTTCATTCGGAGAGATTAGTTCAGTCTTTCCATGTATTAGTTGGAAACGAAAACAGAAAGGGTCTTTGTCACAAGATGATGATGCAGAGGACTGGGGGAGCAAGGAACAAAAGCAAGTATATAACCATGAGCATCAGCCGTAAAATCTTGAATAATGAAAAAATAAAGAAAAAAACCCGACCTTGAATATAAGGACAACAGACATAATGCAGAAAAAACTGACGAGGCACAAAAGGAGAATATGTTTTGAAAAACGATGAATTCATGGAGGAAGACAGGCTATTAAGCCAAACATAAGGATTAAAAGAGAGACGGGATGTTATGGGATATATACAAAGGGAATCAAAAAATACAAAATATAAAAGAGAGAGAGAGAGAGAGAGAGAGAGAGAGAGAGAGAGAGAGAGAGAGAGAGAGAGAGAGAGAGAGAGAGAGAGAGAGAGAGAGAGAGAGATTAATGGTAGCATGAGTGTGTGAAACATGGATGCAACTAACTTTTTCACTGCCCGGAGCAACTTCTTTACATTTATAAAATGTCTCGAAACATAAGCAAACCTGGAACCCAACAGTCCAAATCTGTTCCTGTCCGTGATATATTTCTCTTTCTCAAGTTGCCTAACCTGTTAGGGACAAAGACAGTACTTAGAAGTTATAGAAAATTAAAAATATTCATGAATGTTACTATATTCCCTCTCACATCAGATTCTAATTTAAACTCTAATATCTTCAAGAAGTTAAATGTTACCAGCAAATATACATAAATAAAACTTCTAAAAGCAGCTTCACCATAATCATAGATTTACATTTAATGGTAGCATGTTTGAAGTCTAGTTGCAGAATGAAGCATCTTATAAAATCAATTTATATAAACGTATGCTCGGGGAACGAAGCTCATACACTATTTCTACATTACTCGCACACATACGTATTCATACACTTACATAGAGTTCTCAGGTGCTCATATTCGGTACTGAAACGCTTATATACGATACAGTATTTGTACGACCATATACGGTACTCTTAGGCTAATCATAGGTTACTACACGCTACACTCAAGTTGACATACAATAACATAAGCTTGTAAACGTTACTCATACACATGCTATTTACACGCCACTTACAGCATATGTTCATTCTCATACACTGGAATAACAGTTGTTTTCAGTCACTCAAAGTTGTGTATATAATCGATTTCACATATACTCCTACGTTCCTCTATACATTATAGCGTGACAACGCCTGTATACCGTATAAGCAAGATACATGGTTTTGCCATATCCCTGATCTGGATATAAATGTCTGGCCCCATCGTTTAGTTATTAGTGAAATATTTTTCATTATGCTGAACATCATTTGTAATGAGATCTTTCCAGACTGTACCTTGTTGTACGTTGTACTAATAATGCTCAATACAACACATCATTTATAAGTTTTTCTTTCAAGCCGTGATCAGATTGTGGAGTGATCTTCCTAAACTGGTGCAAATTCAAAAGTACAAACTTGTTGCAAATGCTTTTCTTTTGAACATGTTAATATGCAGTAAGTTCAATTTCATAGTTTACATATGACCTATCTACCGAATGCTGTTACCGATCTCAAGATACGGTATACCCTTTTTTACTTTCAAAGTTATAGTTTCTTCTGTGCTTCTGTATTTTCTATACGAATTCAGCTGCTTTTCCCCGTTGGAGCCCTTGGCTTGTGGCACTTTGCTGTTTTCTAATTATGGTTGTAACCTGGCCAGTAATAATAACAATAACAGAGTAAGACTGTTTGTAACGTATCCTTGAAGGAAGGTTTTCAAGAAATGGGTAAAAGTAAATATCAATTCAATTAGTAATCATGCTAGCGATTGTAAGAATTACATAGGTATAACATTACCTGGTATATCAGGGAATACGTTACAATCGATTAGTCATATAAAGTATATAACAAGACTTGCAACAAAAAAGGAGGATTAACACAGGAAGAACTATTTATGATTTGAGAAAGATATACGATGGGATCAAATGTTTGCTATAGCAAAATTAAGAGAAATTCTTGAAAACAAAGTGTAAAAGCTGTAGGCTATATGGCATACATGAGCCTAGAAAATGTTAAATGGTAGGATAAAAAAAAAAGGTAATGTGGAGGGGCTTGAGAATGCACTGGCCATTAGATAATTTGTTGAGAAGGATCAAAAGTTTATTTGAGGAAGGCTAAGAATGTATTAAAAAATTTAAAAGAGGACTGGCACGGTACATGTATGCCTCAAAAGTGGTCATTCATTACCATCTGATGTCTAGAGCCTGGTTTATATATTGAGATCTGTTGGGGTCAAAAATATTGGCAAGAAAAGGAGTTTCTATCCATCCCTGTCTACTTGATGTCTTTGTGAATGAAGTGATATGAAAAGCTAGCTTCTTCTCTGCAGTAAATGTTAAACTTTTATACAAAATTTCCGAACACAAGCAAAAGTCTGGGTTTTCTTCCTTAACCATTACAGCACCCTATTACAAAAGTACTAAAAACAAGGAAAATCCGCCTTTTAGATTGAACTTGCTTGAATACATGAACTGAGATACGCTTGCTAAGATAACCTGCTGAGATTACCTTTTTTTAAGAATGTATATTTTCGGGATCAGATTTACTCTACGGGTGTTCCTGATTTTTTATCTTGTTAGGATATGGATTAGATGACAATGTCTTGAACGAGGATTTTTTATGCATTAGTTATCTGGTAGTTGATCTGACTCCATTAAATATTTGATGGAAGTATTCAGAGGAATTGTGTCTATAATACCAACTTTCTAATACTTCTCACGAGCTCATGTTTTTACTATTATTTTGATGATTAATGCCAGAATCTTCCTCTTAAATGGAAAAGCACTTTTGAAGAAGAAAGAATTGTAACTACAGAAATGAAAAGAAATTTGTTTAATTGGTGAAAGAGAAAGTATTTAGAAAGGGAACATTGAGAGTAAATGCAAAAAAAAAAAAATAAAAATGGCTAATGGGACACAATGATAAATCTATATGTGGATGAATACAAGAGCTTCGTTTATATTAGTATTTAGTAGTAAAAATAACATATGAAGGGATGATGCAAAAGATGTGAGCAAATGTAGAAGTATTGCCAGGAAGGTAGTAAGGTGTTCAAAAGACTTGAAAGAAACTTGGAGGGGCCATAAAAGCTTAATGGGAATACAATACAAGATTGCTGAACCAACTCTCCTTTATGGAATTGAAGGAAGGGTTTTAAATGTGAAAGAATGAAACATGGCTGAGGTTGTTTAAACGAGTGTGGCGTATTCATTGAAAAGGACATAAATGTCAGTGTACTTATAGTCGTAAAAAAGGTTGATATCATAAACAAAATTGCTTTCGCATGGTGTGGTCATAAGGAAAGAATGATAGATGAAATTAATAAATATATGTGAGAAGAGAGAAAGATCGTGTGAGATGAAGATAAATCGCACATTGAGTGTGGGCAGGACTGAGCAACTACTGATGAATCTTGTATGTACATATATGAAGTAGCTAAGGTTCTGGAGGCTCACTGCACAGATGTTCATCCTAAATTCAGCAAATAAATCATAAATATGAAAAATAGTTTTTCCTTTGTTTACGTACACAAAAGAAACTGGCTAAATAACACAGACAGAAATACATATAGGCATGCACACAAATACGTACATAAACACACACACACACATATATATATACATATATATATATATATATATATATATATATATATATATATATATATATATATATATATATATATATATATATATATACATATATCTAAGGGTTTGGGTGCCGCCATGATCAGTAAAGCTGTACTAGCCACGGCCACTCATACTACGTTAGTTTACTGTGACCGATCAACCAAAAATCTCCCACTATCACCAATCCGCACTGGCCAGCGTGGTGACGAAAACTGGCCAAACTCCAGACATGAATTTAAATGTCCTCCAGTTGATTTGAAACGGCTGCAATTGTTGTTCTTTTGTATTTTTGTGTGTGTGTATATATATATATATATATATATATATATATATATATATATATATATATATATATATATATATATGAAGTAAGTTGGGCAGGGCACTAGCCCCCCGTTGTGATACTAACACTAGAGAGTTATTGGGTCCTCTGACTGGCCATACAATATTATATTGGATCCCTCTCTCTGGTTACGGCTATTCTTCCTTTGTCTACACATACAGCGAATAGTCTGGCTTATTCTTTGCACATTCTCTTCTGTCGCCATACACTTAACATCACTAAGATTACCAAACAATTCTACACTCAAGAGGTTAACTACTGCACTATAATAGTTCAGTGGATACTTTCCTTTTGGTAAGGGTAGAAGAACCTCTTTACCTATGGTAAGCAGCTCTTCTAGGAGAAGGACACTCCAAAATCAAACTATTGTTCTCAAGTCCTGGGTAGTGCCATACCCTCTCTACCATGGCCTTCCACTGTCTTGGGGTAGAAATCTCCTGATTGAGGGTACGCTTGGGTTCACTATTTTATCTTATTTCTCTTATTCTTGTTATTCTAAAGTTTTTATAGCTTATAGGTAACGCCTTTATTTCCATTTTGATCAAGATCCATCTTGGGAGTCTACGGGCCCCACAATTACAGACCCCCTAAACATGTAGTTCATGAAAATCGGATGAAATAGGCAGGCTGGTACCCTAGATTTCAACTTTCAAAAAAACAATTTTTTTAACAATCGAGAATTAACGTCACTATTTTCATTTTGATCGAGAACCACCTTCAGGGGGGGGGGGGGTCTACGGGCCCCATAATTACTAGCCCCCAACCAATTGCCATGAATTTCAACATAAGATATTGTATGAACCTAGGAAATTATTTAGGGCTATATTAATTTGGAAATTTGTCCTAAAAAAAGGGGATCCTTGGGTGTTGGCCCCACACACATAGCATACACATTTTATCCAGGTGATAAAATGTACAAAATGTACAAAAAATTACAAAATATCTAATCATCGAGTCATGTAATTTTTTATATTTTGTTCAGTTCTCTACAAAATGATGCCACCCAAAATTAAATTCTACGGAATTTTTAATGTTTGAGTATTACGTAATCTTTATATTTATTTTCAGTTTTCTATAAAATGATGCCACCCAAAAAGAGGCTCTCCTTCTGTAAATCCGATAAAGCAATTTCGGCGAAAAGAGGAAGATAGCAGAAAACAGAAGAGCAGAGGAATTTATGGAGGGAAACAAATGCAACAAAGAATGACAGCTAGACGTGAGGCACAGGATGAGCAACAAAGAAAAATTCATGCATGTAGAATGGCAGCTAGCCATAAGGCAGAAAATGAAGAGTATATAGATTTAAGAAGAAATAATAATACTAGCAGAATTGCAGCCAGACGTGACGCTGAAGATGAGGAGCAGAGGAATCTATAAAGGAACACTAATGCAAACAGAATTATGCCAACAAAAAGAGATTCTACATAATATAATGATTGAGTCTTATATAGCTTTTTATATTTTTTTTTTTCAGTTTTATGCACAATGATGCCACCCAAAAAGATGGTCTCATTTGGTATATATGCGTGTGAATTTTACAACTTCAACTTCTAATCATTAATTTTCTCCCCATTTCATACAAACCTTACTAACAGCAAGTGCATCAGTACATCTTATCTATCTCATAATACACACAAACACACCATTGGAAATTGTTAAGCGTCTGTATGAAAACAATCAGTCATAAAATAATACTTAAATTCTTTTTATTCGATATGTGTGCAAACAATGATTTATTACATTGGTATATAAAATTAAATTTTTTTAGTTTTTATTATAATATAAACATAATCCTGTAATGTGTTGTTTCAGGCAAAACCTAAGACAGCAATGAGGGATGTACTTTTTATTGAAAAATTTTCAGCCTCTCAGAGGCAGATGTTAGTCAAATTCTTCCTACAAATTAGGACTCAGAAAGATAAATAATTTTTATAAGACCTACCAACAAAATTCACTCAGAACCAATACTAAAAGATACTCTACACCCTAAAATCTCTAACAAAGACTTTGTGTACATGTGGTTATACCTGAATATATGGTGTCTTGTGGCCAAATAAGGGGAAAGTAGATATAAAAGTGGAGATGGAGAGGAAGATGAGACTTAATGGTCCATTTGGAAAATACGTACATCTTTACTCATTTTTAAGGCTACACACTAACCGGATACGGAACATGATTTAGGCAAGCAAAACATTTTTACCAACATACCAAGTAACACATTTTTGTAACGACTTTACCGAAAAACTCTCTTCTACAAAAAAGAAAAAAAAAAAAACTGTACTTTAACACACAAGTAAAACCTAAGACCCAATTATATTTGGATCAGTATGTAGTACCTTGGCTATCATATCGTGGGAAATGAGAGAAAGTGTAACAGAGACAATAGAATAAAAATATATGCCTTTTAAATTAAACATGGTCTGGTAAGATAGTTTTAATTTTTTATGAAGGAATTCTGCTAGGATATGGTTTTTCACATTCCACTTCTTACTTTTACATCTTGATAGGATACGATTAGATGGTATCGCATTGAAATCGGATTTGTATAGCCATGATTATAAAAAATCAATTGACTTTTATTGTATTTTTCATAAGAAAATTCAGGAGATTTTGATTATGGAATTCAAAACCCTCCTTATGAATGAACAAACACTTTTAAAGAGTAAAAATTACTCACTACAGTTAATCTAATACCCAAAATCATTAACATGATTAAGAGTCACCGAATTCACTAAGTAATATCTAACATTTGGCGCAAATCCAAACAACATTTGGTTCAAAACTACAACTTTCATAGTATATTTGGTGACGGGGTTAGTAGGTTTATCTCTCTGTAGTATATGAAACAAGAAACCAAAAATCATAACTCGGTTTGTGAACACTATAAATAAATTAATAAAATAAAGGATAGGTAATTATAATTCTGGATCTTTTATTACCCTTTTCTCAATCTTTTTTCTTATTCTTCTGCAAGTTAATTACAAGAGAAGTTTTGCTCTTCCACATAATTTCCAAAGGCCTTATTTACTTTCCTTCGTTGAGTCGCTTATGAACTTACCACAGCGTGAATTCTCTCTTTTTTTTTTTTAGAATTTGAGTATATCTAATATTTTAGAAAACATATTTACAATTTCCCTTAAAACTAGTTATTTATATCATCAAAAACATTAGCAAAAATTACACAATGGCACATCTTAAAATTTATAATACTTAAGATTTTTCAGGAATATCAGATTTTTTTTTTATCATAAGTAGCCTATATATTTTCTCAAAATTAACCTTTCCTTCTGAAGTGATGCTTTTCGTTTTTTTTTTCAAATGTTTATCGGAAAATTACCCCCTCTGTATATAATGGTCATAGTGTTCCTCTGGTCTCCCTAATTTGTCTCCACTCAACTTCAAGATTAACTTTAAGTGAATTAGGGGCCATACGGAAGGGCGCCGTGACGTTGAAGGTCATTCAGTGACAAGGATTAACTGGGGGTAAAAACAAAGAGGTTGGACGGCCAGATTAAAGAAAATAAGTGGGGTCAAATGTAAGGTAGAAGGCTAAAGACAGGAAGTAACTAGATGACAAAGGGACGCTACCAGCTAATACCTACCATGTAGATACACTGGACATTGAGAAACTTCATTTAAATGTTCATCCATGATTATTATTTTCTTTGCAATTAAATACATTACAATAGAGGTATGCGAGAAAATGATAAACCCTCACAAGATTTTGGTGACTTTAAGGTCTCAAGGTTCCGACATTAACCTAAATCATGGTGGCAAACCGGCGACAAGTGGACGCTCTTCAACAGAATGCAAGGTCCCTTCTCTCCAAAAACTGATTTCCCATTCCTTCAAAAACATAGTCAACAGCTGCTACTTACGGACCCGGCCTCGAGTAAAAAAAAATGTAAAAATCTACGGTCATTTAACGTATTCGTAATATGAGAGAGAGAGAGAGAGAGAGAGAGAGAGAGAGAGAGAGAGAGAGAGAGAGAGAGAGAGAGAGTAAATTTGAGCAGTAAGGTATTAAATGTAAATATGATGAGGAAAATACGTATTAAATAGTATTTTTGATGGTGATGGAGTGTTTGATTCGTATAATTATCTAAGGGGCTAGTCGATGACGAGGAGAAGCAATAACCGTTGCAGAGTTTGTGCAAAGATTGATGATAGACTTGAGTGGTCTGGGGATGGCAAGGTACGAATGTATGAAGGGATTGTTAAAACTATAATTATTGTTTATGAAAGTGAATTATGGATGTAGATTTAATTTTTAATCCAAGATTCAAGTGTTGTAAGAAGAAATGACCACGAAGTAGATAATACCATACTTAAAGAATGGACCAGAATACTATATTTTCATATTGCGGGGTGGCTTTAAAAAATGAGCGAACATCGATTAGTAAAATCATTAGAATTTTCATGATGTAAAGAAAGGAAAGGTAGAAAGGGTTTGATAGAAGGCAGGAAACATGCATTGGAAAAGAATGGCCTTGATATCCAGGAAGCCTTGTAGAAAAGGGCAGAATACGAATGATTAATAGTGAGGGCAGGATAGTTTGACGAGATACTAAAGAACCTTCTGTTTAATCATATTTAGTAACTAAAGAGGAGGAAGTTTTTCTGCTCAATGCGTTCTTTTATCATGATTCAGTAATTAAAAGAATATGGCAGTGTGGTTGGCCTCTTTTTTCTTGGAGCGACAAACTGTTTGGAAAGGGGGTTAATATATATATATATATATATATATATATATATATATATATATATATATATATATGTTACTTAGAGAGTTTATACTTGAATTAATACCCAATACCCTATATTTATATATATATATATATATATATATTTATATACATATATATATATACATATATATATGTATATATATATATATATATATATATATATATATGTATGTTATACATATATATATAGATGTATATACTTTATATACATATGAATATATATATATATATATATATATATATATATACATGAATATATATATACAGTATATATATACATATATATACACACATACACATACATATATATATATATATATATATATATATATATATAGATATATATTTCTGAGTTGGATACCTTAACGTGGTGAAAGCGTTTGTGCATCGCCATGATCAGCAAAGCTGTATTAGTTAATACCACCCATACCAGGTTGGTTTACTGTGAGCCATCACTCTAAAATCTCCCACCGTCACAAATCCGCAGTGGCCAGCATGATGAAAATTGGCCAAACCCCAGGCATGAATAGACATACCCGAAGCCTTTGTTCTGCAGTGGACTAAAAAAGGCTGCATTTGTTGTTATATATATATATATATATATATATATATATATATATATATATAAATATATATATATATATATGTGTGTGTGTGTGTGTGTGTCTGTGCGAAAGTATCTGCACACACGGGAACTAACTCATACACATTCATATAAAGAATTTCAAAAACTGCATATAATGTGAAGGATGTCAGTCATGCATACCTGATTATACGGAATACTATACTATGATATAGACAAAAATATATAATGATTTAAGGGGACTCGGTGAAATACGGAAGCGAAGCCCAGTTTTATATTTTGCTTTTGTAATTCTAGAGTCTACAATTCCTATTATAGTTATAGTCTAGAATCTAGACTATAACTATAATAGGAATAAATACTATGAATAAAAGAAATCAATGATAAGAGAATAAATATTTTAGTAAAAGATATCTTTTTTTATCTTATTTGAAAGAATAAGGAATTATTAACAAAACAAGTACATTACAAGGGGGAGGTCTGAAAAGGCTAACGGTTAACTTGCGAAGCGAGGAGTTTAATTCACAAACGCACACACACATATACTCGCACACCCACACACACACACACACACACACACACACATATATATATCCAAACGCGCACACACACATATACTAGCACACCCACACACACACACACACACACACATATATATATATACAGTATATATATATATATATATATATATATATATATATATAAAATACTGTAAAAAGAGAGAATTTCCACAAAGTATCTCCCATCCCACTGTATCTTTCGAAGATGGTAGGAGTGTTCCCATAATGACCGAAGTTTAGTGTTTCCCACCTCCTTGTCCAACGTGGATTCTAGTTCCCAAGGCTACCAAATGGCTTGTACCATTATCCTCCTTGATAGCACCTTCCTTTGTTACTCTTGTCATTCTGTGATTTTTTTCTTTCTTTTGCCTTTTCTTTTGGGATATACATTTACTCGAAAACTAATCCTAATAATCATTATTCCTAATATTCCCAGCCTCAACTTCCACATTTCAACTAAGAGGCGTATAGATCAAGATAACTATCACAAGCTTAAAATTAGCATAAATAATAAAACAGGCACAGGCTCATGTCAACTATACATTCAAATTTCTCTTCTGTAGTAAGCAGCAAATAGCAACAATCATTGCTTTAGTTGCAAAGTTCGTATTCTATTAAAGAAATGACAGATTTGAAAGCTTGGCAAGAACGGAGAGGCATAGGTACATTCTATCTGTTAATCTTACTGAAAATTTGGATACGATAGGCATTTCAATTTTTCTTTGGATAGGAACCTACGTTCAAGTAAGTCATTGAGATTATCATACAAGTCACTTGCCATCTCTGTATTAAGAGACCCTAAAGCATATATTCGACTCCATGTAGGATAAACACTCTTTTGCTCATAGTTGTTTACAAAATAAAGATAATGTGAATGATAGCGTTCCGTTACCTAAAGCGATATTTCCACTGATATGCAAGAACACAAACTTGGTAGTGACTAAACTGTTTTACATTATATATATATATATATATATATATATATATATATATATATATATATATATATATATATGTATGTATGTATGTATGTATGTATGTATGTATGTATACTGGGTACGGCAGTGGAAAAGAAACGATCTATAATCTTTTATTAATACCTGAGTATGAGCCACACACAAGCTTGCAAATTCTTTATGAGTTATGGATAGGAGTGTCTGGAACCCATAAGTTTACCTGCTGAGTCATTAGCAGTAATTCAGGTTCCATACTTGCCCACTAAAATGGGTTTCAACAGCTGACCATGTGTGTATGGACTCAGTCTCCAGTCACAATGGTATGTCCCTTCCCTCTGTCGCTCATGAACAACCAAATACACCGTTGGATCTTTAATACCAATATCAGCAGGAAATAGTTGTTCAGAATTGGAATGCCAAGTCCTCTATGTAATATCCCTAAAATCATAGGTTAAAATTCTGTCATTGACAAATTAAGCTTGCCATTTCATGTTTCATATTGCTAAACTTTAATAGACATTGTTGCCTTCAACCCTTTATACATGAGTTTGTTATCTATTTTGAATAACTAGTCATTTACATCTTATCTTTTCGTTAAGACCCTTATCAACCGCCTACAAGTCACAACTTTTCTTATTACCAGCAGATCCGCATAACTTATTCAAAGCTGGATGAACTTATCAGCGATATTGAGAGATCGAATCTATCCTACAAAACCGTCAAGTTAACACTGTACAACCAAAGAACCCAGTAGCTATTCATCTATATATATATATATATATATATATATATATATATATATATATATATATAGATAGATAGATAGATAGATAGATAGTAAGATCGATCGATAGATATATAGAAAAATAGATAGATATGTTGTTGTTTACATTTTTTCAATGTAACTATTAGTGGTGTTCAAGATCCAAAGATAACATACTTTCAATTTATACAGCTCGTCCCAAGATCATGGAATATATCTGAACTGAAATTCTGCTGCTCCATATAATTCTGATACCAGCACCTGTTTCAGTAATTAGTTTATGGCTTTTATCAGGGATGCACTTTGTTTAACAATGGGATTAAAAGAAAAAATAAAACCCACAAATTCACTCAGCATTAAACAGGTATCAGTAGCATAACTACTGGGATAAAGATAAATAAAGACACAATGCTAGCATTATTACTTGTAAGGAATTACTGGAGAAAAAAAAGAAAGAAAGAAAGAAAAAAAAGGATTGGTTCACAATGAGTTGGTATGACCTTAGAGGTGATGTTGCTAGTACCCCTTTTCTTGATGCCAGTAATTACTGGTGCCCATTCCCAGTTGGGGGAGATGTAGGTTTTATCTTAGGAGTGAGTGCAGTTTGGATATTCTATTATTTAATAAAATGAAAGCCAAAGTCTAATTATTGAAACAGATTTAACATCAGAATTAGCTT
>NC_090768.1:20359106-20361606 GCF_036898095.1 Palaemon carinicauda
GAAAGAACGACCACAATAACAGTGACAGAACATACCAGGAAATTTGGAACAACCAATTTCATAATCTTCATTTTAAGAACCTTCAACATTTTGACATGAAATAATATAAATAATGTAAAGGAATAATTGTAGCAATAACACAATGGGTATTCCTAAACACTCAAAGAAGAGGAATCAACAGCGAGTGAATGCTTTGAATATCCACATACGTTGCATTCAAATAACCACTAATTGAGAAATTTTGCACAACGCCTTTGTGCAAAATCACAATGACCAATGTAAGATTGATGTTGCTGAACCGTTGAAATACCTAGTCACGGAAATTTGGGTATATGCGTAGGAAGAAAAATTATAGTGGTAGCAGGTTGGTCAGGGCACCACCCACCCGTTGAGATACTACCGCTAGAGAGTTAAGGGGTCATTTGACTGGCCAGACAGTACTACATTGGTTCACTTTCCCTTTGCCTACACATACACGGAATAGACTGGCCTGTTCTTTACAGATTCTCCTCTGTCCTTATAAACCTGACAACACTGAGATTACCAAACAATTCTTCCTGACCCAAGGTGTTAACTATTGCACTGTAATTCTTCAGTGGTCACTTTCCTCTTGGTAAGGGTAGAAGAGACTCTTTATAGCTATGGTAAGCAGCTCTTCTAGGAGGACACTCCAAAATCAAATCATTGTTCTCTAGTCTTGGGTAATGTCATAGCCTCTGTACCATGGTCTTCCACTGTCTCTTGGGTTAGAGTTTTCTTGCTTGAAGTACACTTGGGCAAACTATTCTATCTAATATCTCTTCTTCCTGTTTTGTTGAAGTTTTTATAATTTATAAAGGAAATCTTTATTTTAATGTTGCTGTTCTGAAAATATTTTATTCTTCCTTGTTTCATTTCCCTCACTGGTCTATTTTTCCCTGTAGGGGTCCCTGGGCTAATAACATCCTGCTTTTCCAACTATAATGAAAATAATAATAATAATAATAATAATAACTATTATAATAATAATAATAATAATAATAATAATAATAATAATAATAATAATAATAATAATTGCGGCAACATCAAAAACTTTGGGTGGGTATAGTAAATCAATCTGAAAAAAAAAATCAGATATTATAAATCAGGAAACTTGTGCGTGAATAGAAGAAAAGAAGGAAAAGTAGAACATATTAAGGAATTAAATTTCACCAGCATAATAAATATTTGCTACAACTATCTCGATAAACTTCCAAAATATGAAGCCATAGACACATTTTTCCAGCACCACGGCTCTTTATTTATTTGTTTACACATCCATTCAATAACGCTTCCCCATACCTGCTCTCTCTCTCTCTCTCTCTCTCTCTCTCTCTCTCTCTCTCTCTCTCTCTCTCTCTCTCTCTCTGTTTTATTTATATATATACACACACAAACATATATATATATATACATACATATATATATATATATATATATATATATATATATATATATATACTTGTGTGTGTGTGTAATGCAGAGTTTTCTCTATTTAGCCTAAAAACCCAAATAAGTTGAAAGTCCCTTAAATTCCCACCTTTCCTCCTTTCATCCACAGTTTCCTCTTAATTCATCTAGTCTTTTTTCACCGAGTTCGTCTCACAATTAGAGAGCCAATTTAGCTCTCATCCAGATCTTACTTGAAGAGGGCTGGATGAAGATGCCCTAGAAGAGATAACAGGGGAGGATGGCCTATTTGCACGTGAGAAATTTGCATCTCGAAGCGATTAAGAAACTGACGATGGTGACACTGACGAGGTAGGAGTGTTCACGGTGAGTGGCAAAAGGCAATTAGATACTCAATTACAGAGAGGGAGATAGGAGAGCGAAAATGGGAAAATGGGAGTGTCTGGCAAGGTGCAGAGGAAAGGTGATAATGGCTTTTATATCATCACAAAGGCAAGACTAGTGCCTGTGAACAAACCCTTAAGAGCAAAGACAACACGGAGAAAAGAAGATGGTTGGAAATACGAGACACAATAAGATGTTGGAAAATGGAAAAAAAAAAAAATAGCTTTCAAATTCTGTAAAATAATTAATTCGGTTACCTGATGTTCTCCAATATGCCTTTCAGAGCATTCTTTCATGGATTTAAAACAAATTTTACATATCGGTATTTAAATAAAGTAAATGATATGCAAATAATAAAAAATATTAAAGATTATTCACTAAAGTCTATCTCTGCACATACTGTGTACAAGAATGTGCTATGACATAAAACACGAATAATTCAAACTATTCATTCATCATATGCCATATATTTGCACTGATTAATATTGCTGTTTTAAGCAACACTGAAATTTCCCCTCTTGTTTACCTATGAAACTCAGCTATTTTATGAAATTTCAATAACCTGAATATACTGCGCCAATTACTTCAACCTTGCATAGATCCCTTTTCTCATAAAAGGCAAGGGCCCTGCAGTCTTACAGCATACTCTCATCGTTCCCCGAACTTATCCATTTTCTCGGATCTTTAA
>NC_090768.1:20369106-20371606 GCF_036898095.1 Palaemon carinicauda
AATGGCTCTAATATTCAAATGAGGCCGTAATCCACATCATGAGCGGCTGGCCCTCCACCCCCAATGCCCTTCTCCCCTAGGACACCCTCACTCCTTAGGTCTTTCGCATGCCAACGATCCCTGGACGTTCCTAATCCCTCCATCCTCCCTCACTGGCTCCCTCCTTACTAAGTCTATCGCCTCCCCCTCCCCCCAAGCCACTATCCCAACAGCAAAGCACTTCGTGAAGTCTGCACATGAACCAAATTATGCAGTTATGCCGCCCCGAAAACGATGCCGCTGGGCTTGCTAGCATTCCCTTCGGCCGAAAAGCGGTTAAGGCAAGAGCCGCATGTTTTAATATGTTTGCCTTGCTTGAGCACCACGACAAGACGGTGCCCTCTTGTTCAACGTAAGTTGTGAAGTTATTGAATAGATGTTGCGGGTAGAGAGAGAGAGAGAGAGAGAGAGAGAGAGAGAGAGAGAGAGAGAGAGAGAGAGAGAGAGAGAGAATCACCTACGTGTAATATGAATACTAATACCATTATTCTTATCTTTCCACAGTTTGCCGGCAATTTTCTCGCCCCGTATACGCCATGGTTGGGTCTGTTCAGCCAGACAGTTTTGATACGCTTCACTCCTACGCCAACACGTTTCAGATGCCTTTTGTAACTCCATGGTTCCCAGAAAACGTGAGTACATTTTAAGAATCAATCGCTTAACAAGTGAAATATAAACTTATCCTTGAAACGACAATGCCGTGAATTATGCAAGAGAAACTTTCTTTTCAATGCATAATCTTATATATATCACTTTTATGCATGTTACACACCAAAATTATCAAAGGTTAGAGATGATATTAGCATATGTTTTTCATGTTGTAATTATAAATTCCAATTTCCTTCGAATATTCCGCCATTCGCTTTATTTGTAAAATTTGTATAATCTTAGCATGATTACCAAAAAATAAAGGAGCAATTAGAAAAAGATAAAAGAAACTAAAAGTATTCAACGAAAGCCTTTGGCACAGCAGCAGAATATTTACATCGTTTTCAGAATGTCAGTGTTTTTCGGCATCTTAATGACAGTTTAAAAATGCAATAAGTTTTCTGAAATTTTATAACAAATATAACCACTATATATATATATATATATATATATATATATATATATATATATATATATATATATATATATATATATATATATACAGTATATATATGTATATATATATATATATATACATATACTGTATATGTATATATATACAGTATATATGTGTGTTTGGGTACACATACATACATACATATATAAGCACATGTATGTTATAAAAATTTAATGAATATTGTAGAATATTAATCAAGGCAAATCGATATATAGGAAGGAGAAAATATGGGGAAAAATTTTAATTTCCATATCGTACGTAGAGTTTTTGGCGCCATGTTTGATCCACGGATATCGGGCCAAATCCCTCGAATAGTAGCCTACATGGGTACCAGGATTTACTAGAATTCCAGAAAACAGACGGGGACCAGCAACACCACCTTGCAGGACTTGCTGAGTGCCAGAAGTATGAACTCTACTGTTGCAACACCTTTCAGAGGAAAGATTGGGATATATATATATATATATATATATATATATATATATATATATATATATATATATATATATGTATATATATATATATATATATATATATATATATATATATATACATATATATATATATATATATATATATATATATATATATATATACTGTATACAACAGCAACAACAACAACAACAAACAATTCGAGCCATTTCTAGTCCACTGCAGGACAAAGTTCTCGGACATGTCCTCAGTCATGCCAGGGGTTTGCCCATTTTCATCACCAAGCTGGCCTCTGCAGATTGTTGAGGGTAGAAGACTTTAGTCTATTCGGCCACAGCAAACCAACCTAGTATGGGTCACCCTAACGAGAACTGCTGTATTGAGCATGGCAATATACAAACTCTTTCACCACGTTAAGGTAACCCCACTCAGATTATCATATATATATATATATATATATATATATATATATATATATATATATATATATATATATTCGCATGTGTGTGTGGTTATGTGTGTGTATCAGAGAAGAGGAGAATAGATTGTACAATACAAAATCTTAGCACGAAAGCAGCAAGTTGTTGAAATACCCGAGGGACGAGTGGTACACAATATAATGTTAGAAATGGCCAACAATCTATATAAAATCATGGAAAACACGTTGTCTTTGGCTGTGTTTGGGGCTCTACCCTTGTCTACACCATTTATTATCCTTAAATTCAGCCTAAAGAAAGACGTGGTTCTCTCTCAGAATTTTATCTTAGATTGTATCTTTGTTTTTCTCTAATTCTATTACTTTTACTCTTTGTAACAACCTACAAGCTAACTTTTACTTCCAATGCCATTCATTAAGGAAAGATTGAACAAATATCATAACACCTTGGTGCATTTCGAAGAAATTGTATGCATATTATGATTCGA
>NC_090768.1:20376606-20401606 GCF_036898095.1 Palaemon carinicauda
CCCTTCTTTTTTTTTAGGTTATTTTCACTTTCAATCGTTCAACTTCCAATCTTCCATTAAATTCCCAATTTTCCTCCTTTGAAGTTTACAATTTGGTTCGCTCGCTTTTTCTCTATCACTTTCGCTCGCAAATACTCACTGCACGAGTGCTGCAATCACCTTGGCCTCGTCAGGATGAATATTTACATTCATCCGAATAATGTATTTACCCGCTCATGACAACTTTCAAAAAAAGAGAGAGAAAACTCGCGTCAATAACGATCTCTAAGATTTACCGGGAGTACTTTTTATTTTGATGTTTTAGCTGTTGCAATCCACAATTTCTCTGCCGAATTCCTTCACATAGGCAAAATCCCGTTATTCCTACAGACAAAAATAAAAAAAAAATGTGTCATGGCTATTACCTTTGCAAGCCTTTGCTGGAATAGGAAACTTTCATGATTCGAAATCGACCAGGATATCACAAAGAATTGTATTTCAATCCTATATTGATAAAACATGTTTGAATGAAATACTCATGCAGATACTAAAGGGACAATCGAAAATAAATAGCCCTACCGTAGGGGAAAGAAAATGTTGACGATAATCACAATTTTACAGAAATAGAAGGCCTTGAGTTATAACTACTATGTAATCTCGTCTTTTCTTGCCAGGTGCATCAACTCTTCAAATGTCTTTACATATCTTAGTACCTTTACTATTAGTTGTTTACCACCTAATGCGGCCATGTTATTGTATGTTAAGACTACTGAAGATAATGTGTAAACAAAAAAAAACTTTACCATTGCTTCCTTGTGCCACTTTTACAATAATTCCTTCTGAAAAAGATTTGTTTGATAAAAACAAAAAATTCCGTACTCGAATAAAAACTCTGTAATTATAGTTTTTTTAACACTACTAGAAAAAAAACACAAGCAAAATTGTTCATAACGTTAAATAGGTAAGGGAGAAAAAGAAATTGGTGGGCCAAAACCCCGGAAGGAGGGTTTTATATATATATATATATATATATATATATATATATATATATATATATATATATATATATATATATATATGTATATATATATATATATATACATATATATATATATATATATATATATATATATATATATATATACGTATATATATATATATATATATATATATACGTATATATATATATATATATATATATATATATATATATATATATATATATATATATATATATATATATATATGTTAGGCCAATGGCAAAAAAAGCCTTCTCCTAATCTTCCCTCTTTTCTATTTTCTTTTCATATCTGTTTATTTCAATCTAGTTTATTGGTAATACCTTCCTTATCGAACATTTCCCTTATATTCTTTCTTATTCATCATTATCATTATTCCCTTTTACTGACCATTTCCATCTATATCCAGCCTGCATTATGTCTATTTAATACCAAAGACTAAAATACTTCCTTATTTCTTTCTTTCCTCTTTTCTATATCCCTTTCTTTTATAATTTACTTTTTGTTATTTGCGCATTTTCAATGCCCGTTTCAGTCTATGGGTATTCCTTATACCGTTTCCTTATTCCATTTTATCCATATTCCCTTTGTTATTCTTCATCATCCATATTTACTATCATCCAGTATCATCCACTATATTCTATCTGTATTAATTTTATTTATGAAAATTTCATATAAATTCCGTTCCCAGTTCTCACAAAAAAAAAAAAAAAAAAAAAAGTCCTTCGCTAAAAAATAATTTTCATATAACTTTAATTATTACGGAAAAATATATAAACCCATTTAAAAAAAGAAAAGAAAAAAGGATAGGAAAAAGCTCTTTGAAAATATCTCAATACGATAACATGAAATATGTTTAGATCTTGTTATCGAAATTTTTTAATTCATTATTAAAGAACCGACGTCAGAACCAACGGTCAGAAAAGAAGTGGGATATTTACATTGAGTAACTTTATCAACCTAACTGAAAAATTCATTTCGGTTTGGGAGTGGTGTTTAGTTTTTAAGTAGTTGATACACTTAAAGGGCTTTCTTTAGAAAAGTTATTTTTTTCACGATCAAATAATAAAGTTGTAAAAATTATCAGCAATTTTATATGGATTCTAACTACATTATTTTTTAAACTAAAATATTATTTATAATAAATAAAGATTATTCAAGCATATGATAAAAAACTATATTTGAATTCCTACAACTTTAATCTAACGCAGAGAGAGAGAGAGAGAGAGAGAGAGAGAGAGAGAGAGAGAGAGAGAGAGAGAGAGATTCAAAATCTTTTCATATTAATGCTCGTATATTACAATAATTTTATCATGCATCTTATATTAGCAAATTTACCTAATCATATAATATCCATTTGTGACATTTCTAAATTATGGGTATTACATGACATGAGCGAAGAATAGTTAACAGGTGATGATGACGAAGTTACTGTGTATGTTTGTATTTTCAGTACTCTTTTACTATTGCTATTATAATTATTATTAGTATAAGGTTGTTACTACAATAATAAACATTATAGAGTAATTGTAATTTTTAATCTCATCAGTTTGCTGTACTACAACATATCAAAATGTTTCTGTGTATGAAAGAAGGAAGTGGGGATATAATATTGAAGTATATGATTTTAAAGTATTGTATTATGGTCTTATTACAGCATAGAAAATTCAGTGATGCAATCTATTTTACATTTCGAATATAATCACATTACTTGAATGAATATATACAAATAGAACGAAATATTTTGGGGTTTTTGTTGCCTTTCATCCGCAGAATTCCGCAATCCTGGGGGGTACTAGGAATGTAATGACAATGGATAAGAAGTTTTAACTGCATGAGTATGTATGTGAATATATAATATACATTTATTATTATATATACACTATATATATGTAGATGTGTGTATATATATACATATATATATATATATATATATATATATATATATATATATATAATACATACATATATTATGTATAAAACCTTTTTCTTCCTAAGAGACTAAAGAAAAAGATTGACGAGAAGCTGAAAGATGAACAAGCAGGATTTAGAAAAGGTAGAAGTTGTAGAGACCAAATTCTAATTTAAAGAGTTGTTGTACACCAATGTGTAGAGTATGAAATCCAATTATGATGGCATTTCAGGACGATGGAAAAGCCTTTGATAGTGTGCAACGGCCAATTTTGCGGAGAATCCGGCATTATTATGGAGTTCTTCTTAAATACGTAATTTTTATAAAGAGCCTTTTCATGGGTATAGCAAGTACAAAGCTAATGCTATTGTAGTCCTATCAAATAAATTTCCATTGAAAAGCGGAATACTCGAAGAGAATGTGTTGACACCTTTGCTGTTTTATCCAACTCATGGATTTTATAATACATAGAACACTTGGTGATGGTGGAAAAGAATGGGAGTGGATTGGTAATAGGAAATTTACTGTCTAGAGTATGCTGACGCTGCTGTTCTTATTAGCAGAACTGCCCAAAATTTGCAATGCTTACTTACCGGACTGCATGAAATATCACAGGATGTTACGCTCAAGGTAAATGGACGAAAGACAGAGATGATTAGAACACAATGTGCAAAGGAAGATGAAATATCATTGGAAAGAAAAAGGATTAATGAGGTAGCATCGTTTAGATATTTAGGAACTATGATCTGTAATAGAGAGTCAAAATTTAAGTTTAACGAAAACTGAAAAAATCTAATCAGACAATGGCTACTTTAAGTAAAATTTGAAAATAAAATAGCCTGAAATTACAAATAAAAATCAGGCTATATATCAGTTTATTGAGATCGGTGTTACAGCATGGACTTGAGTCGTGGTATGACATAAACAATATCCTACAGATTTTGAAAATCTGAGAAAAAAGCCATCAGAAGAATATTGGGAGTTAAATGACAGGTCAGGATTAGAAATAAAACTATAAGAGAAATTACTCGAGTGCCATATATGGATGAGATCATGGTGAGGGCTAGATGGAGATTGTTCGTGAATGCTCTTCGCACTCCCCAAGAGGGATTAATTCACCAAACTTTCAACTGGGCACCACAAGGTACAAAAAGATTTGTAAGACCCAGGCATACATGGCTGAAGACTATACAACGTTAAGTACGAGATGATGAATAGCGAAGTATTGATTTATAAGGTCAAGAAAGAGACAACTGTAGAAATCTAACCGTAGGAGATGAACGATAATGATGATGAAATTTACACACACACATACATACATACATATATATATATATATATATATATATATATATATATATATATATATATATATATATATTATCATTATTACTATTATCGTTATCATTATTATTATCATCACTTGCTAAGCTAAAACACAAGTTGAAAAGGCAGGATACTTCAAGTCCAAGGGCTCCAACAGGGAAAATAACTCACTGAGGAATGGAAACTAGGAAAAATTAAATATTCTAAGACCATTAACAATATTCAAATAAATATTTACTAAATAAATTATAAAACCTTTAACAAAACAGAGGAAGAGAAGTAAGATAGAATAATGTGCCCAAGTGTACCCTCAAGCACGAAAACGCTAACCAAAGACAGTAGCAGACCATAGTACAGAGGCTATGGCGCTACCCAAGACTAGAGAACAATGGTTTGATTTTGGAGTGTCTCTCTCTTAGAAGAGCTGCTTACCATAGCATAAAGAGACTTTTGTACCCTTACCAAGAAGAAAGTGGCCACTGAACAATTATAGTGCAGTAGTTAACCCCTTGGTACAAGAAGAATTATTTCGTAATCTCAGTATTGTCTAGAGTATGAGGACATAGGAGAATGTGTTAAGAATAGGCCAGACTATTCGTTGTATGCGTAGGCAAAAGGAAAATGAACCGTAACCAGAGAGAAGGATCCAATGTAGTACTGTCTGGCCAGTCAAAGGACCCCATAACTCTCTACCGGTAGTATGTCAACGGGTTCGCATAGAAATATACACGTATTTTATATATATATATATATATATATATATATATATATATATATATATATATATATATATATATACACTATGTGCGTTTGTGTTACTTTTCAATTTTAATTACGCAGAAATTTAGTAAAAAAAGGACAAGGTTTTAACTACAGAGTACACTTTCTTTAGTTAAAAAGAAAATATTTAAAAAGCAATTTAAGTTTACATATTTTTTTTTATCATTATTGGCTGAAATTTCGTAAAAACACTTTATGACCTCGAAAGAGAGAATTGAAAAATATCAAAAACAAAATTCCTTGATGCTGTTATAGCTAAAAGCAAGCAAAATGAAAATTTAAGGTGCATTTAGCAGCAGGATCTAGTATTAAACAATATCTTAAGGTTATTATGTTGACCCTTGCACGCAAATTATTTACGAGATTCCAAGTATACGACCGCGAAAAAAACTTGAATACTTTCTCTCTATATATGACCTTGCAACTGAGAGAGAGAGAGAGAGAGAGAGAGAGAGAGAGAGAGAGAGAGAGAGAGAGAGAGAGAGAGAGAGAGAGAGAGAATTTAATAGATAGTCTTGTGAATTAAAAGTTTGTATATCTTTTCATTTACAATGTTGAATCATAGTGCATCTTTTCATATAAGAGAAGCAAATGTTAATATATGATTTCATTTCCATTAGACACAAAACATGTTTCGTAATCCCTTCAGGTTCATCCATCAACCGTATCCCCTTCTTTGTAGGCCCTTCCAAAAGCCTGTTTCCATTCAGTTAACGACACCCTTTCCCCAAACTCCCTTTATGCTGAGAAAAAAAGAAAAAAAAATATCTTCCTCCTGAATTTCCCATCCCTTCCTAATCAAGGGAAATCTCCAGATACCTTTAAAGCTGAAGAAAGATCAAAGCGTTTGACTAAAACGAAGCTCCTGCCATCAAAATTTCCTTTTCTGGAATTATCTCAAAAAGGCAACATGAAGTTATGCTTCCATGAATATCTAGATAATTTTTTTTCTTTATCCTTTCATTCTATCGGAAGGGGATTTATTCTAAAGAGCAGCCATGTTTCTTCTGCATAAGATAAGGAGTGTCCTTCAGAGAATTCATAAATGATACTGACAGGTAACGGATAACATGTGATATCTTTTTTTTTTCCTAATTGTTGAATTGGCATGTATATAATGTTTTCCTTTTTCGTTTCATCTAACATCAAAACATATGAAAGTAAATTCTTTAAAATAAAAAAAATTGTAAGTAGGCCTATGATGTAAAATAAGTTTTATAAATTACATCTTTCACGAACTTCTCAGAACAATTCACATCTACTTTAACTGGCATTAAGATACCTGCATAATTCCGTTCCTCAAACCCTATATAACAAATTCCGAACAAAGCAAATGTGGTATCACGATAAAACCGAAACACAATAAACTAAAAGTAGCGATGAAAATGAAAATTATTTTTAATCATTGTGTCATATAACTTCATTCCCTTTAAAACAATGACAAAATAAAAATTTTATAGCTTCTCTATGAAGATAGCTAATAACAGCCTAAATTTTGAAATTGTATTTCAAAAGAGAGTATATAACTTTCTCTGTACAAAAATTACGGTGCTTTCATGGGGAAATCAGGAATTTTCATCCCAAAAATTCTTCTAAAAAAACAACCAACCTTTTTCGCTATTTTCCAAGATAATCAGTGTTAAGGATTGCAATGATATATCAAATTAGCACCCAGCAATGCAGGTAAACAACGGAGGGTAACATACTCCTTGATTTTCTCATTTCTTGAGGGGTTTACTTGTATTTACCATCACCAATATCAATACAAGACTCTTTGATTCATTAATATTTCTGAAAGTCCAAGTGATCACAATTCATATAAGAAAAATGACAGGCATTACTCATTCAATTACTAATTTACCATGAAACCTACCAAATATGCAGATAAATTTTTGAGAACCAATGTATATTGAACACACAAACAAATGAATAACACGCATATTCTAACTCACATATATAGACACGCACGCACACACACACACACACACACACCCACACACACACACACACACACACATATATATATATATATATATATATATATATATATATATATATATTTGTGCATATATATACATATATTTGTGTATATATATACATATATTTGTGCGTGTATAAGTGTTTGTGTACGTGAAAAATGTTAGAATTAATATTAACAGGGAATACCTTATCAACTTTAGTTATTTTTGTAAATCGCTTGAGGAATTAGAAAAGGTGATAGAAGATTTGAATAGAAAAAGCAAAGATGTGGGATTGAAATTGAATATAAATAAAACCTACAATAAGGGTTATGGACGAACCTCTAGAGATTGTTAATAATATACATATGTAGAAGCGACAGTGTTTCCCAGGACGCGAAACCAATATTGATAGAAGGATTGGCATGGGATGGAGAGTTTTTGATAAATAAAAAATGAAGATATGAAAAGTAAAATGCCACTTTCTCTAAAAAAAAAAATGTATATAATGAAATGGTCTTACCAGTATTAACTTATACATCGAAATCTTGACACCTTATTAAAAGCCAAAAAACATAATCTAGTTAAACTCAAAGTGATATAGAAAGTATAATGATGGGAATAACAGAAAATGAGCAACATGGATACAAGAGTAAACTGAAATAGTGGACATTCTAGCAACATGTAAGAAAAAGAAATGGGCATGGACAGGACATATAATGCGAATGACTAATAAAAGATATACATTGAAAATAACAGAATGGGTCCCTAGAGAGCGCAAAAGAAGATGGGAAGGAAGAGAAAAAGGTGAATTGACGAGCTAAGAAAAAAAAAAGACCATAAATAGATGGGAATGGACAACATGCCTGAGGCCTTGTCCTACGATGGACAGATTAGTAATGGCTGTTGATGATCACATACATCTATATACCAAGGCGCTTCCCCCAACTTTGGGGGGTAGCCAACATCAAACAAATGAAAAAAAGGGGACCTTTCCTCTCTACGTTCCCCCAGCCTGACAAAGGACTCAACCGAGTTCGGCTGGTACTGCTAGGGTGCCACAGCCCACCCTCCCCCATTATCCACCACAGATGAAGCTTCATAACGCTGAATCCCCTACTGCTGCTACCTTTGCGGCCATCCAAGGCGACCGGAGGAAGCAGCAGGGCCTACCGGAACTGCGTCACAATCGCTCGCCATTCATTCCTATTTCTAGCACGCTCTCTTGCCTCTCTCACATCTATCCTCCTATCACCCAGAGCTTTCTTCACTCCATCCATCCACCAAACCTTAGCCTTCCTCTTCTACTTCTCCCATCAAATCTTGCATTCATACTCTTCTTTAGCAGACAGCCATTTTCCATTCTCTCAACATGGCCGAACCACCTCAACACATTCATATCCACTCTAGCTGCTAATTCATTTCTTAAACCCGTTCTTACCCTCACTACTTCGTTCCTAACCCAATTTACTCGAGATACACCAGCCATACTCCTTAGACACTTCATCTCAAACTCATTCAATTTCTGTCTCTCTGCCACTTTCATTCCTCTCAACTCTGATCCATACATCACAGTTGGTACAATCATTTTCTCATACAGAACTCTCTTTACATTCATGCCCAACCCGCTTTTTTTTACCACTCCCTTCACTGCCCCCAACACTTTGCATCATTCATTCGCTCTCTGACGTACATTTGCTTCCACTCCACCATTTGCTGCAGCAACAGAACCCAAGTACTTAAATTGACCCACCTCCTCAAGTAACTCTCCATTCAACATGACATTCAACCTCACACCATCTTCCCTTCCCATACATCTCATAACCTTACTCTTACCCACATTAACTCTCAACTTCCTTCTCTCACACACCCTTCCAATTTCTGTCACTAATCGGCCAAGCTTCTCTTCCGCGTCTGCAACCAGTACAGCATCATCTGCAAACAACAACTGATTTACCTCCCATTCATGGTCATTCTCGTCAACCAGTTTCAATCCTCGTCCAAGCACTAGAGCATTCAATTCTCTCACCACTCCATCAACATACAAGTTAAACAACAATGGCGACATCACACATCCCTGTCTCAGCCCCACTCTCACCAGAAACCAATTGCTCACTTCATTTCCTATCCTAACACACGCTTTACTACCTTTGTAGAAACTTTTCACTGCTTGCAACAACCTTCCACCAATTCCTTATAACCTCATTACATTCCACACTGCTTCCCTATCAACTCTATCATACGCTTTCTCCAGATCCATAAACGCAACATACACCTCCTTACCTTTTGCCATATATTTCTCACATATCTGCCTAACTGTAAAAACCTGATTCATACAACCCCTACCTCTTCTAAAACCATCCTGTACTTCTAAGATTGCATTTTCTGTTTTGATGATATATATATATATATATATATATATATATATATATATGTATGTATATATATATATATGTGTGTGTGTGTGTGTGCGTGTATTATTATTATTATTATTATTATTATTATTATCGTTATTATTATAAGCCAAGCTATAACTCTAGTTGGAGAAGCAAGATGCTATAAGCACAAGGGCCCCAACAGGGAAAAATAGTCCAATAAGGGAGGAAAACAAAGAAATAAATAAACTACAAGAAAAGTAATGAACAATAAGAAATAAAATATTCTATGAATATCAACAACATTGAATTAGATCTTTCATATGCAGTATATACTATAAAATCTTCAAAAAACAAGAGGAAAATAAATGAGATAAAATAGTATGCCCGAGTGTATTTTCAAGTAAGAGAACTCTCACTCAAGACAGTGGAAGGCTAAGGTACAGAGGCTATGTCACTACCCAAGACTAGAGAACAATGGTTTAATTTTGGAGTGTCCATCTCCTAGAACAGCTGCTTACCATAGCTAAAGGGTCTCTACTACCCTTACCAACAGGAAAGTAGTCACTGAACAATTATAATGCAGTACTTAACCGTAGGTGTTAAGAAGAATTGTTTAGTTATCTCAATTGTTGTCAGGTGTATGAGGACAGAGGAGAATGTGGAAAGAATAGGCCAGGCTATTCGGTGTATGTGTAGGGAAAGACAAAATGAGCAGTAACCAGAGGGAAGGATGCAATGTATTACTATCTGGCCAGACATAGGACCCAAGTAGAAAAGCATTGTAAGAGTGCAGACCTCCACCACCGCAGCTTATTTCTCGAAACCAGCGTGCCTTTCCCAGAATCAATTAATCATTTCCAGCTCTTTACATAATAGTTTAAAAACCCTGCAAGCTTCATTACGATTAAAATTGTGGCCGTATGGTTGATAACCAAAATTTGACCTCTTGTTTGATCTTGACTTAACTTTGACTTTGACCTTCTACCTTAACAGCTCTTTGTATAGCAATTTAAAATCACTGAAAGTTTCATTACTTAAGGATTAAAATTGTGACCGTAGGGTTGATGACCGGAATTTGACATTTCGCTTGAGTTTGACCTACAACCTTAACATGTATTGATTGGCATGGATTTTCATATACTCAAATATGAACCAAGTTTGAAGTCTCCGTGACAATGATGTCCAAATTTATGGATGATTACGTGAATTGAACATTTTGCTTGACAGTAACCTTAACCTTCAAACATTTAATTATGTCCAGCTTTTTACTTAACAATTAATCCATGCAACTTTCATTACTCTACAGTTAAAATTGTAGCTAGGAAGCTGTTCACGAACCCACAAACCCACACACAAACAGGGAGTAAAACATAACCCTTCCCAACTTCGTTGGCAGAGGGAATAACACTCTAGCGGTAGTATCTTAACGTGTGATTGGTGCCCTGGCCACCCTATTACCAATATATATATATATATATATATATATATATATATATATATATATATATATATATATATATATGTATATATATACATATATGCATATATATGTATATATATATACATATATATATGTATATGAATATATATATATATTATATATATATATATATATATATATATATATATATATATATATATATGTATATGCAGTATATATATAACAAATTAAAAAAATAAACCTAAAATCTGACTGGTTTATTCTATTCTATTTTCAAGACCTTGTTTTACTTTCTCGTATTTTTTGTTGAAGAATTACGGTCTCAAGTGAGATTTACTCACGCCCGCACATGGCCACCCATCTATTTCATATATATATATATATATATATATATATATATATATATATATATATATATATATATATATATATATAAATATATATATATATATATATATATACATATATATATATATATATATACATATATATATATGTGTGTGTGTGTGGTTATCTGTGTTTGTGTCTGTGTGCACACGTGCGCGTTCTCAAGTTGAGATGAGCAAAAATATCTGGCGGGAAGTATACGATGCATTTAAAGAGGCTCATTAGCAAATGGTCCTAACCTTACAAAATGAAAAAAAAAAAAAATATGAGGAGACGATGATTGTGGAGAAATTAGCCGTGTTTCGATATGAGAATCTTGAAGGAGGAATTTGTAGGAAGATGTTAAAAGAACAGCAAAAGTGAATGATGCTGGAATTAATGTAAACCCAGAATGGTTGAGGAAGAGACTGGTGAGGCTTTAATGAGACCTATGAAGATGCTTCAGTATATGAAAGTGGGCCACGAATTCATGGAATTACAAGTGAAATTATTTTATAATGAAGTAAGTGTAGCGTTGTGAATAGCTAGTATGTTTTAGGTATTTTCTGGCGAGGTTCAGAATAAAAGTATTGGATTTGAAAAAAAAATGAAAAATTCAGATTATGATTTATGAAATTGATGTGGCTGTTATATGTGAGTAATATAACAAAACCACAACTTTCCACATTAATCTATGCAGGGTTTGGGTTGAGTATAGGGTATCAAATTAAAAAGAAAATAAATAAAACCCGATATAGTGTACTAATGCAATGTTATACAACTGCTTCTAAAAGATTTACTGAAACCGTCTACACCAACCCTCCATCGTTCTTCCGTGATCACTAAATGAGGAAGGAGGTGGGTAAAAGTCTAATCAAAGCGCACAAAGTGGTGATTCCAGGATTTACTGTTCAAATTCTCTGAAATTTTACTGCAATTACCCTGTCAAAGTTGAGTTTGTTAAGCCAATGAAGCAACTTTTGCATAAATCATTGTAATGTTTCTTTGCTAATGTATATATATATATATATATATATATATATATATATATATATATATATATATATATATTAAATATAAATATACATATATAAATATATATACATATACATACATACATATAACTAATCTAAAGAAGAGGAAGAGAGAAAGAGAGAAAAGGAGCCAACAGAGAGGTTTAGGCAAGGTCGCCGATCAGGACCACGGTCTAACCCAAAACCCAAAGCAAATTCCTTCAAAAAGAAAGCAACCGTGCTTACTCTACACAAAAAAAAAATTGGAAAAAGCTGGTTAATAAAGGAACACATAAGTGTGTGTGTGTGTATATATATATATATATATATATATATATATATATATATATATATATATATATATATATATATATATATATAAATAAATATATATATACATATATATATATATTTTTGGGCTCAAGCCATGTCGTCCTGATGGAAGTTCCTATAGGGTAGCTTCCTAGGGTATATTACAACTACGGCGATATTCCCAGAGAATTTACCTTAAGGTACCAGAATTCTAACTCCTGGAGCGAATATCCCTCCTGAAAGGGATATCGCGACATATCAGAGGACGTATTCTTGACACGCCACATGGCAATCTGCATCCCGAACAGAGATTTCGTCTCGTAGGGGGCGATTGGCAAGAAACGAATTCGGGAAAGAAAAAGGGGGAGCCGCTCCCAAGGCTACCTATCTTCCGATTCGTATGCGTGCCTGGCGCCATCTGTATTCCGTTTTGCGTAGCTTAACAACTCGGTGTTTTTTCCTGTGTTTCTCGCAAATCTTGGATTTATTCTACTTTTCATGGCTTCTCCGTCTTCGTCGGCCTCTGATAAGTTGAGTATAATGTCTTTTATGTATAAATGTAGGCTCATGGTAAATTTTTGAGTGATTAATAGGTTTAATCTTTGATACAAGAGCCGTAGCCTACCGGAGGCGTCATGGACGCTGTCGCTCGCTAGGTATAAGTTTAGTTAGTCAGAGCGACATTCCCGGTTGTTTTGCTTTAATAAATTTTAGCTATTTAGCATTACATAGGATTTCCTTCGTGCTTAGTATTATTTTGGCGAAATATTCGCCATTCTGGCCTACGCTAGGCCATGTAGCCTAGTCGTTTGGTCCTAGTACTTCATGCATGATTTTGGTTTTTCCGAGTGTAATAAAAATTTTATTGAAGCTTTAGGCTATGTTTTATACATTTAAGATAGTGTGGAATATTTCCAAGATAGTATACGAATGAGTTTCGGTGATTTAGGTAATCGATTCTCTTGGTGCCTAGGCTAAGTTGCTTATGGAGCCTTAGTATACTTTCTCATTCTCCCCGGTTGCTTTCTTTTCTTCGGAGAAGGTATGCAATCCCTTTCCCTCTGTTTAAGCCTTGGGCTTATCCCTAAGTGGTTTTTTCCGAATTTATTTTCGATAAAACTATACTGGGGTGTTACTGTACCTTCCTGTTCCAGTAAGTCTGGTTCAAAGAGGGACAGAACAACAGAGTTTTTTAGTCTGAGTCTGTGTTTGTCTGGCTTGGGGTAAAGTCTCCCTCGCTGGCCTGACACAGACAAAGGTGGCTTAGCCTCCTTAGGTCACTACCGAAGGTTTCTGTGGATATGATTCCTTCTTTTGTGATCTACCAGACTAGTCCTTGTTGCTGTTCTCGGGGGAGGATAAGTTTCTTTCCCTGGGAGTAGCAACACCTTCCTTGCTTTGGTGCTCTGGGAGTTGGCAAGTATTGCTGGCCTTCCCCCTTAGATCTCCCTTAGGCTAAGATAAGTTTCTTGGCTGCGGGTGATCCGTCACTAAAGCAAGGTTGGTAGGACCCTCTTGTCCCTTCCCCCTCTATCTCCGTAATGGCCTAGCCATTACAGTACTGTACGTCGTTCTACATCTGGACATAGTATAGGTTAGGATGTGGAATTGCCATTGCCGGCCGACATTGGCTGTTGCCGGCCGGCAGTTGCTGCCGGCCGGCAGTTGCTGCCGGCCAGCACATGCATTTGAACCAGAGTTCTGCCGCCTTATAGCTGTTAAGTAGTATACTTTAAAGCTAGTTATGGTGTGTGCCAGCACGTATCCTCCTATACTGTACTAGTATTCTTCAGTATAACATATACAGTAGGAAGAAAACTATGGTATGGGTTTTGGTACAGCACTGTGTGTTCTAACACTTTTATGTTTTCTTGCACATTCCTTTGCTGTTGCCCTACAGATAGGAAAGTGAGTTCTTTCCTGTCTATTATCCAGGATTTTAAAATCATTGCTTAGGTGTGAGCTTCACCTGTTTCCTCTGGAAACCTTGCATTGGTTACTCTAGAAGAGATTAACCATTTGATTTTATTATCCGGAAGGCTGCAACAATGGGTTGTGAGGGAAACACAAGTGTGTGTCTTTCCTTTATGAATTGTTATGCTATACTATGCATATCCAGTGATACATAGTTCACTTGATACTCATGGAAATTTCTTCTCTTTACAGGAGGACCCTCCGAAGTGCGGAAATGTTTTCTGCAACGTCAGCAGCAAGTACCTCTGCGGACATGAGTTTTGTAGGAGACACGCAGCATGCGCTGTCTCCAAGGATGATCTCCAGTATTGGGACCCTCAGGTATGTACTGTGTGCACTAATCTGATTACTGAGGCTTTTGATTCCCCTAGGACGGCGGAATCAAGGGATATAGCAAGGGAGAAGCTTCGTACCTGGGTAAGGGGCTTCCAAAAGAACACCTCTGGCCCTTATCTTCCAAGTGAGAAGATGAGGGCGTATCTTTTCCCTAAGGCATCAGCTGATGCAGTGATTCCCCAGCCTCAAGAGGAGATCCCCCAAGATCAGGTCCAGGTGGATGTTAAAGTCGCGGTCGCAATGCAAGAAATCCAGTTAGATGACAGGATGTCTGACGTGGACGAGCGTTTGGAAGAAGACCTCCTGGCAGAAGGTCAGGATGAAGTTCAAGCCCCGGACGTCGTAGAGGAAGAGGTCGACGAGGTGTCGGCTACTCCGGTTCAGATTCCGGACCCTATTCCCTCAACATCGGCCGGTCTCCCAGTAGAGCTGGGACAGGCCCTCTCTTCGATTGTTGGAATGATCCAACAAATGCAGAAGGAGAATCAGGAGAAGGCGGCTGCTATGGAACTGCGGATGCAGTGCCTTGCAGAATCACATGGGCCCCGGAAAAGGCTCAATGTGAAAGACCTTCCCTTGTGCTCAGATGCTAACCCATGGAGGTATGCTGAGCACATGCCGATGACGACTGGAAAGATCGTCATCTCGGATAAGCTGGGTTCAGTTCCCCTAGAGGAGGTGGAATTCTGGCCCAACAAGGCATCATATCCGGACTGCTATGTCCGGCTGAGAAAAGAACCAGCTTCAAGGGAGGAGACAGAGCCGAAGGAGGTCATAGTCATGGACCACGCTAAGGCTCAAGCTCTACTTTCATCCTCGATGAAGGAGAGGGGCTTCTCTAACTCGAAGGTAGCTGCATTGAGCAAGAAGCTCCCTTCCTTTGTGTCCTCTCCTGCTAGAGCCTTCCCCTTTTTACAGAAAGGGTTTGCGGCTGTCCTAAAGGCAGTCGAGGCCGGCAAGCCTTGCCCCTCCCTGGAGGAGTGTAAACCCTTGTCGCTGGCCCTGCCTATGGACCACAAAGACTGGAAGGACGTCCATCTGACGTTCTCAGTGGGAAAGTTGGAGGCTGATATTGCCGGACGGCAATTCGGCGAGGACCTCCCCAAGCTGTCTGACTTTCTTTTACGAAGAGAGTTCGAGACAAAAGAAAGACTGGCTGCCTCAATGTCTCTTCAGACTACTCTTGAGACGATGGCAAGTGACCCCAAGGTCCATGAAATGTTCATGGTGGTGGCTAAGACTCACCTAGCCACAGTGACGAAGGACCTTTATGGCTTCGTCAAGGCGAGGAGAGCTTGTAGGGAGTTCGTGTTCACCGGGGCTACGGTGAGGCACGAGCCAAGGAAGTTAATTTCCTCCAACATTTGGGGAAAAGACCTTTTCCCTACCGATGTGGTCAAAGAAGTTGTTGATAAGGCTGCCGTGGAGAATAGAAACCTTCTCCAAAAGTGGGGCCTGGCTATCAAAAGAAAGTCTTCCCCGGATGAGGGTCCTCAACCAAAGAGGAAGAATATGACGACTAGGCTACCGTCTCGGCCAGCCAAGCCCTCTAGACAGCAACAGCAACTGCAATTGCCATTGCCTCCAGTGCCCCAGATGGTGGCACAAACCCCGACCACTTTTCAGTGGGTACCCCAGATTGTGCCGGGTCAGTCCACGGCATTCACCCCAACGTTCGAAGGACAGTCTTCTTCCTTTCGAGCAAAGCCTAGAGGAGCAGCCAGAGGCTCGTCTAGGCGCCCCTCAAGGGGAAGGGGATTCAGGGGTGGTCGTGGTCAGGGAGGCAAGACCTCAGGACGGCAGTCCAAGTGAAATGATACCGGTAGGAGGGAGACTGATGAAATTTTGGGATCGCTGGACCTTCGATCCCTGGGCCCACAGCCTACTCAAGAATGGACTGGGCTGGAGCTGGTACAGCAATCCACCCCCGTGCCTTCGGTTTTTCCAACACTCCACCCCCCTTCTGGAGGAGTACGTTCAAGAACTGTTGGAGAAAAAGGTGATCCGAAAGGTGAAGTCCATCAAATTCCAAGGGAGGCTGTTTTGTGTTCCCAAGAAAGACTCGGAAAAGCTCAGAGTCATTCTGGACTTGTCGCCACTCAACAAGTTCATAGTGAATTGCAAATTCAAAATGCTAACACTGCAACACATAAGGACCTTACTGCCCAAGAGGGCATACTCAGTCTCTATAGACTTGTCAGACGCCTATTGGCACATTCCAATCAGCCGTCGACTCTCCCCCTACCTAGGGTTCAGGCTACAACGGAGACGAATTCAGGTAGTAGCCTACCTGGACGACTGGCTGGTGTGGGCAGCATCCGAGACAGAATGCTTGCAAGCTTCCAGTCAGGTGATCCAGTTCCTAGAGTACCTAGGCTTCAAGATCAACAGAAAAAAGTCTCGACTTTCTCCATCTCAAAAGTTCCAGTGGCTGGGAATCCACTGGGACCTTTTGTCACACTGTTTCTCCATCCCGGCGAAGAAAAGGAAGGAGATAGCGGGTTCTGTCAAGAGACTTCTAGATTCCGAAAGGATATCAAGACGCGAACAGGAGAGGGTACTAGGCTCTCTCCAGTTTGCTTCGGTGACAGACCCAGTGCTAAGAGCACAGCTAGAGGATGCAACCGGAGTTTGGAGAAGGTATGCATCAAACGCGCGAAGAGATCTGAGAAGACCAGTGCCGCCTCGGCTACGTACTCTTCTCAGGCCTTGGTCCCAAGCCAGACATCTAAAGAAGTCGGTTCTTCTTCAGCCACCTCCCCCGTCGATGACGATTCACTCAGACGCCTCAAAGGAGGGATGGGGAGGTCACTCTCATCGGAAAAAAGTCCAGGGGACTTGGTCCAAGCTATTCAGGACCTTTCACATAAACTTTCTAGAAGCTATGGCAGTGCTCCTTACCTTAAAGAAAGTCTCCCCGCGTCACTCGATCCACATAAGATTGGTGATGGACAGCGAGGTGGTTGTGAGATGCTTGAATCGACAAGGGTCGAGGTCACCACCTCTCAACCAGGTGATGTTGGCCATTTTCCGATTGGCGGAAAAGAAAAAGTGGTACCTGTCGGCAGTTCACCTTCAAGGAGTCCGCAACGTGACAGCAGACGCTCTATCCAGGTTCACACCGATAGAGTCGGAATGGTCCTTAGACGCAGGATCATTCTCCTTCATTCTGAATCAAGTCCCAGAACTGCAGATAGACCTCTTTGCGACGAAAGACAACAAGAAGTTGCCCCTGTACGTGTCCCCGTACGAGGACCCCTTAGCGGAAGCAGTGGACGCGATGTCCCTCGACTGGAACAGATGGTCCAGGATTTATCTGTTCCCCCCTCACAACCTTCTGTTGAGGGTCCTCAACAAACTGAGATCCTTCAAGGGGGTAGCGGCAATAGTGGCCCACAAGTGGCCGAACAGCATGTGGTTCCCCTTGGCGTTGGAACTACAGCTGAAGTTTGTGCCGCTACCACATCCAGTTCTGACCCAGCGAGTCCAGAAGTCGACTGTCTGCGCTTCATTACAAAAAACCCGGACCCTGCAGCTCATGATTTTCTCTCCCTTGCGGTGAGAAAGCGTTTCGGGATTTCGAAAGCCACCATAGACTTCCTAGAGGAATATAAGTGCAAATCGACTAGAAGGCAATATGAGTCATCTTGGAGAAAATGGGTGGCCTTTGTAAAGGCGAAGAATCCGCAGGAGATCTCGACAGACTTCTGCTTATCTTTCTTCATCCATCTCCATGGTCAAGGGTTGGCAGCTAACACGATTTCAGTGTGTAAGTCTGCTTTGATGAGACCCATTTTATATGCCTTCCAGATCGACCTAGGTAACGAGATCTTTAATAAAGTTCCGAAAGCCTGCGCTAGGCTCAGACCTTCAGCACCTCCAAAGCCCATTTCATGGTCTTTAGACAAACTTCTTCAGTTCGCCTCCCTGTTGAGCAATGAAGAATGTGCGTTAAAGGATTTGACACAAAAAGTTATTTTCCTATTTGCACTCGCGTCCGGGGCCAGGGTTAGTGAGATCGTAGCCCTCTCGAGAGAGGCAGGTCGTGTTCAGTTCCTGGATGGGGGGGAACTGAACCTGTTTCCGGATCCTACGTTTCTAGCCAAGAATGACTTACCCACCAACAGGTGGGGTCCCTGGAGAATCTGCCCTCTGAAAGAAGATGCATCTCTATGTCCAGTAGAATGCCTAAAGGTCTATCTTCGTAGAACTTCAGACTTCAAGGGTGGTCAACTATTCAGGGGAGAAACATCAGGCTCAAATTTATCTCTGAATCAACTCAGAGCGAAAATCACATATTTTATTCGCAGAGCGGATCCTGACAGTACACCCGCAGGTCACGATCCGAGGAAAGTTGCCTCATCCCTAAATTTCTTTAATTGTATGGACTTTGAACATCTCCGTTCATACACCGGCTGGAAGTCTTCCAGAGTGTTCTTTCGCCACTATGCGAAGCAAGTAGAGGAACTAAAGAGATCTGTGGTAGCAGTGGGTCGTGTGGTTAACCCTACTGTTTAACTCTGCGAGGAACAGTGGTCTTAATTGGGACGATTAAGTCCAGGGTGAGTGTGTAGGTACATACTGTACTACAAACTAAATGAGGGCCCCGAGTGCCCACATAGACTGTTCCTTTTTTCAAAGGTGAACCTAGCATAAGTGCAGACATGTGTGCCGAGCGTTTCTAACGCTAATGTGATTGATTTGTAATACAGACTTTTATGACTTGATACCTCGGTATCTCAAAAAAAGTGGCATTGGATGTTTTTTCTTTCAGATAAACAAGTTCTGTTTACTATCATACTTATGCTTAAAGTTTTGGGTTATTCTCTTTATATATATATATATATATATATATAATTGTTGTTAACCTGTCTATTTATTGTCTGTCAATAAACTTGTTCTTGAGAACCTTGCGTCTCTTTCACCTGTGTCAATTTATTGGTATAATTGAGCATTTATTCTATGTACCTTATCTGGGATAATTCTAATAGAATTGTTCTTTTATGCAAGCTATGTTGCGTTGGTTTATGAAGTCCCCTAATGGGAGGACTCCGTCCCATAAAGGGACGAGGGCGGTTTTATTAGTTTCTTCCTATGCGGATATAAACCTTTGTCCAATACAAGTATTATGCGGATTACTGGTCAATATTTCATATTGACGCAGTGGTTCTTTACAAACTATGCTTTACTTAATATAGGGCGAGACCACTATATTAGCTTGCCTGGTATTCCTACATAGGTATATGTATTCTTCGAGACTTTTCCAGAGTCTAGTAGGACTCTTCCCTGTAGGGGGCAGGAAGCTCTAACATGGTTTATAGTTAGTTGAAAAGATGTATAACGGTAACATCTTAGGTCTCTAGGTCTAGTCGACCGGGGAAAAATTACCTCCGGGGAGTACGGCACGTTCTGAGAATCCACAGATACAGTAATGCTCTGGTATACTTCCATCAGGACGACATGGCTTGAGCCCAAAAAACGGATTTTGAGCGAAGCGAAAAATCTATTTTTGGGTGAGATGGCCATGTCGTCCTGATGGACCCGCCCTTGCCTTTCCAAGAAAGGGCTGTAGGACCCCTCCCTACATACAGTATCTGTAGCACCTCGTGTACGCTACAAGGAATACAGATGGCGCCAGGATTGGCGCCAGGCACGCATACGAATCGGAAGATAGGGAGCCTTGGGAGCGGCTCCCCCTTTTTCTTTCCCGAATTCGTTTCTTGCCAATCGCCCCCTACGAGACGAAATCTCTGTTCGGGATGCAGATTGCCATGTGGCGTGTCAAGAATACGTCCTCTGATATGTCGCGATATCCCTTTCAGGAGGGATATTCGCTCCAGGAGTTAGAATTCTGGTACCTTAAGGTAAATTCTCTGGGAATATCGCCGTAGTTGTAATATACCCTAGGAAGCTACCCTATAGGAACTTCCATCAGGACGACATGGCCATCTCACCCAAAAATAGATTTTTCGCTTCGCTCAAAATCCGTTATATATACATATAAAGAGATATATATATATATATATATATATATATATATATATATATATATATATATATATATACATATATATATACACACACAACTATATATGTATATATATATATATATATATATTTATATACACACTTGTGTTCCTTAATTAACCAGCTTTTTTCATTTTTTTTGTGAAAATATGAAAATAATAATTATGGGAATAACACAGATGCAGCAACAGAGCAACATGAATACGAGAGCAAACTAAAATAGAGGATATTCTAACATGTAAGAAAGAGAAATGGCCATGGGCAGGACATATAATGAGGACGACAAATAAAAATGGATATTAAGAATAACAGAATGGGTCCCTAGAGATTGTAAAAGAAGCAGAGGAAGGAAGCAAAGACGATGAATTGACAAGCTAAAAGTATTTATGGGTATAGACTGGCATAGAAAGACCATAATCAGACTGGAGTGGATGGACATGTAGAGTACGGCTGGTGAATTTCGTGATGATGATAATTAAATAATATATATATATATATATATAGATATATATATATATATATATATAATATATATATATATATATATATATATATATATATATATATGATATATATAAGAAAAACAGGCTTCCTAAATTATTTGAGTATTTTTCCACACAGCTAAGAGGAAGTTGATGCTAAAAAACACAAATAGCTTTTGAGTATGAATCATATTTTTAAAATCTGCTGTTAACAAGGACTGGTCAACTCTTCAAATCGTTGAGCAAGGCTTCATTACCTACATGCATGCACTTTGACGCTTCCCGGAAATTATAGGCCTCCTTTCCCAATACTTTTATGCAAAGAATCCAATCTTTCCCAGATCATCACTTCCTCCTAACCGCTATATTTTATAAATGATCTGTTCCTCTTTCTGACCTAGTGCCGTTCCAACTTTCGACATGTCAAAGCCACATTCTAATAATCTGAACCTTCTCAAATTTCTACTATCTCTACATATCTTCAATTTGCTCAAAATGTCAGTTTTTCTTACACCATATATATTACAATAACATTTCGTCTCAACGTTTCTCTATCTTTCATCTCATTAGCAATTAAAATTAACTCTTCATTTCAGTGAACATTATATAGTTTGACCACTCCTCAATACATTCCCAGATTCCCCTTCACATAAATTCAAGTCTTACCTCAATTTTTGGTACACAGCCTGCAACCTTCATTACCCAAACTTCCCCCCCCCCCCCAATGAATTCTTATACCAGTATCTGCAGTTTACCTTCAATGTCCTTTTTCAATACGAAATCACTTTCAAAGAACAATCTTTGTACAATACATTAAAAATCCATTATAAACACAAACACACACACACACACACACACATATATATATATATATATATATATATATATATATATATATATATATATGTATGTATGTATTACACAGCAAGATACATTTATATATAGATAAATGTGAACACATTAATTATATATGTATATATATATATATATATATATATATATATATACATATGTGTGTATGTAATATGTATAACGTTTGTATATATATATATATATATATATATATATATATATATATATATATATATATATATATATATATATATATATATATCCAAATAAGCCATATAAATTTTTGATACATTAATGTCTGGATTCTCTTAACGACCTCGGGATCAGAGCCCCAGGCGAAATCACACAAAGACAAGAGCTTGTGACCGGCCGGGAATCGAACCCTGGTCGGCAAGCTTGTATAGGTGTTTTGTACTTAGAATTCGACAGGTATAAGTACAGAAGAATTGTCATTGACTTTTATCTTTCTTCGTGGCCAAGTAGTTTAGTCACTGTCTATACAAGCTTGCCGACCAGGGTTCGATTCCCGGCCGGACACAAGCTCTTGTCTTTGTGTGATTTCGCCCGGGGGCTCTGCCCGAGGTCGTTAAGAGAATCCAGACATTAATGTATCAAAAATATATATGGCTTAAGTGAATATGAAAAACACGTCTAAATGTGCAAAATTTATCATTAATTGAATGCCAAGTAACAAACTACCAATTAGCTACGATGGTGAAGATGGGTTGATTTCAATTCTAAGTACAAAACACCTGAATTCGACAGGTATAAGTACAGAAGAATTGTCATCAACTTTTATCTTTCTTCGTGGCCAAGTGGTTTAGTCACTGTCTATACAAGCTTGCCGACAGGGTTCGATTCCCGGCCGGACACAAGCTCTTGTCTTTGTGTGATTTCGCCTGGGGGCTCTGATCCCGAGGTCGTTAAGAGAATCCAGACATTAATGTATCAAAAATATTTATGGCTTATTTGAATATGAAAAACACGTCTAAATGTGCAAAATTTATCATATATATATATATATATATATATATACATATATATATATAAATATATATATATATATATATTATACAGAAAGATAAATTCATATATAGATAAATATGAACACATATTAATTTTATATATGTATATATATATATATATATATATATATGTGTGTGTGTGTGTGTGTGTGTGTGTGTAAGTAATATGTATGATAAATATAGATATATATATATATATGAGTATGTATATACATATATATATATATATATATATATGTATATATATTTATATATATATATATATATATATATATATATATATATATATATATATATATATACAGAGTGAGATTGTTATAGCTATGTTAGTTAAGCTGAAGACTCACGTTAGAAACTCACAAATCTTGTTCAGGTTTGAAAGCATCTCCTGAAACACACATGAGGCTGTTTGACATAGCTGAGATTTACTGAACTTTACTTAGCCATCAATTTCTGAGACTACAGTCAATCAAAGGGTTTTACTCAAAATTGCCAATAGATACCAGAATTTGCTGAAGAAAACAAAAGAGCATGGGACTAGGAACCAAATTTACTGGTCTTTGATAAGTTATTGAAATCTTGAACTCTGCTTGGGACATCCGTCTCAAAGGGAAAATGGCGTATCATGAGAAATTGATATATATATATATATATATATATATATATATATATATATATATATATATATATATATATATAAGTCAAGTAAACTGACAGCTAGACTTTAATCCACCAAGACTGCAGGAAGGCTTTAGGAGTGACTATTGAACAACCGACCATACACATGTAATTAACTAGTTAATATGAAAATCAACAGAGTATGGCAAACTACTGTGTATGGCTTTAATGGATTAGGAAAAGGTAGTTGATTCTGGCAAAACTTCAGTAGTAATGAAACCCATTCAAAGACAAGGAATAGATGAATCTTATGCTAAAACGTTTGAATATCTATACAGGAAATACAGCAACCCTAAAACTACATAAAGACAGCTAGAAAACTCCAATTGAGAAAGTAATTGGACAGGAAGACCTAGTCTCTCCTAAATAATTCACAGCAAGCCTCAAAGAAGTTTTTAAAAACTTATATTTGGAAAGTGTAGAAATCAACATTAACGAGGAATGCCTTAACAACTTGAGGGAATTAGTGGAGGAATTGCTAGAAGATTTGAATAGAGAAAGCAGAAATGTAGGACTGAAAACGAATATTAGTAAAACTGAGAGAGAGAGAGAGAGAGAGAGAGAGAGAGAGAGAGAGAGAGAGAGAGAGAGAGAGAGAGAGAGAGAGAGAGAGAGAGAGTAATTACTTAAACTTTACTGAAAATGTTTTTTTGGATATTAATGTTACTTCTAAATTTAAATAAACGAATTAAAGTAGTCCAAAAGAAGACATATTAGTTGAACAATTTTATCAACATAAAAAATATATACCTATGATTACAATAGGAGGAGGCCTCACATAACGCGTAGAGTTGGCCACAACAATACAATGGAAATGAACATGATTTTTTCTAATGCTTCCTCATAACCGAAACGCATTATATGAAAATGCGAACCCCAATAACCCTTAATACTGTAAAGTTTATTATTATAAATATTTCGTTTATCTATCCTAACATCGGCATTGCACCGTTTATTATAAATTATGCTTTTAAAGAAAAAATGGCATTAGATGGAAACTGAAAGCATTAAAAATTACAAGTCATTAACAAATAAGATGTTACCATTTTCTTTGAATCAGGACAAACGCCTGAAAGGAAAAACATTTTCTATTTATATATAACCATTCTTTCCCAAAACGTTGAAAATGTTTTAATAGCACA